>NW_017731408.1:3698167-3744520 GCF_001890085.2 Hipposideros armiger | reverse complement strand
CTTCAGCTCGGGGCGCGCCGCTCGCCCTGCGCGCGTGTGCGCCACAGATAGGGGGGGACGGAACGCTGCGGGGTGCGGGGAACGTGGACAATGCGAACGCGGTGCCCCACCCCGGCGCGGAGCACATGGCTGCGGTCCCGCCCCGCAGCGCTTTCGGCTTCTTTCCCAAATCTGCCGAGCCCGGGCACTTTTTTGCGGCCGTGACTTAGAGCGGTCGGGAGAGACTATCAGGCCACTGTCGCCAAGTGCGATTTCAACAACTTTCGGAGAGTTTCCGCTTTGTTTGTGTACATGGGCCGCAGTCGGGTTATTACCCACCGGCAGGGAGGTCGGCGGTGGGTGATAGGCGTGAAGAGCCGCCCCGCGAGAGGCCCGAGACAGGGTATTAGTGGAAATAATGCAGTGGTTGTCAGGAAACGCGAGTGCAGCCACATGGCTACTGCCAGTTCTGCAGCGAGGATATCCGGTGGCTGCAAAGTCTGTAATTTAGAATAAAAAGAGCTCTCCCAAGACTGGAGAGGCTGACCTCAGCGCCGCGTGGCGGTGGTGCGCCCGGCGCCCTCCGTGGATACGGTCCAGGTTGTGACAGGTGGGGAAGCCTCATCCTAGGGGACTTACAGAGTCAAAGAATAACCCCCTACGGATTCACGTTGCAAAATTTAGCCAGCCTCTTCTGAAACATGGTGGGGGTCGGGGACGAGGGTAAGTTGCCTAGTTCTAACATTAACGGGATAATACAAGCAATATCAGGAAATATATTTTCTAGCCCCATTTTTGATGCCTAGAACCAAAACGAACGTCCAAGATCGAGATCTCTTTTAATATCATGCCTTTGCCAATCAATTTGCATCACCTGCAAGTACTGGCAATCTGCAGATTTTTTTTTTCCCTCGTTAATTTGCTGCCTCCAGAGAAGCTTGTATGAAATTCAGAGAATATGAGCAGTGTAGAATAAAGAGGGGAAGTGACCCGGGCACACCTGTCTGCTTACATTGATCCTTCACTTAATTGCTTCTGGTGCCTTCCAGTCTAGACAATGGAAAAGTGGTGGTCGAATAGCAGGACAGATGCCAGAGAAGGACTAAATCAATTAGGAATCCTCTCTCTCTCTCTCTGTTAAGGACATAATACAGTACTGTGAGCCCAGTCTCCACACTGCGTCTGGAGAGAACTTTAAATAAGGTTAAATTGCCTAATTGTTTGGCCAGAACTTAACATTTAAGAAGATGAGCAGAAATACAAGTCTTCTATGTAATTAAAAAAAAAACACCTCACTTTACATTATCCAACTTGCACACCTCCAGTATGCTCTCTGTTCCTTACCTTTTATCTATGTTCCCTGCCAGCCTGTTTATTTCCTTTGCAAGAAGCTCCAGTTCCATCCCAGTGTGTCCCCTTTTTTGTCTTTGTGTCATTTCTCTAGGTTTCTATGTGATCCTTGGGCTCTGAAGGTTTTCCCACTTGGTTAAGGGGAACTCTTATGATAAGAATACTTGCATAGCCCACTTAGGCAGTAACTGCACCTTCGAAGTTTGCTTTTAAATGAAAGTTCTCTCATTAGCCTAGTTATCTACAATATGTATTATTTTTAAGTCCTCTAATGACTATACTACTTAGAAAGAAAAGCAAGCAAAAATTGATAGCCTAACAGGTTTTATTAAACAGGTTTAATAAAAAGTCATGGTACAAAACTTTGTTACTAATTTTTAAACAATTTTACCTTTTTACTAAAAGTCTTTCCCACACTAACCAGTATCATAGAATCAATGGAAATGACATAAAAGAGGAAAATAGCCATAAATAAGGCTCCATTTTGTTCTCATACTGAAGTCTTTTAAAGGCCAGTTTGATTTTTCAAGTTGTACTCTTGTGGATTTTACAAAGTGGGTAATGCTATTTGACTGTTGTTCAAAAGCCAGAAACATGTATCTGCAGTGCCAAGGGGTTGGAGAAGGATGCAGGATTACACAGCTGTGTTCTTAGATAAATCTGACCTAGTTAGCCTTCTCTGGAGGTATTTTTCATGCTGACTCATGAACAACAGGAAAGTTATGGCCCATTAAGTAGCATCCATGTTTTGAAGTAAACTTGTTATCCAAAGAAGACTCCTGTGTCATTTGTGCTATATTTATTTTCATTATTTCCCTGTATATAGTAGATAGTGTGTTGTCACTGAATATTAGAGCTGGAAACAACTTAGCTATTAAATAATAGCTCAATTGCTTCATTCAATTGAAATTGAAGCCCAGAAAAGATGAGAAATATCCAAGTTATAGTGTTAGAGTTATGGGAAAGTATATATGAAATAATGTCAACTGAATAAAATTCAGTGTAAACATTAATGAACTTTACATGCAAATTATATACACATGAGTAAAGCGTGGAAGAGGCACTAAGGAGATACCTCACCAGAGAATATAAATTTTAAATTAGATCCTTGTAAGTTAAAATGGTTTTAAAAAGCACCTAAAATTGACTAAATCTACTTATTTTAAATATACAAGACGCTGACCATGCTTTAGCCGTATAGGTCAAGGGATGCCTCCTGTGAAACCAAGTGTAATTTTTTAAACTATTCAAGATCTTTACTTGCAATTCTTTACACCCAGAAGGGAATGCCAATCACCAGCCTCCTTAAAGTCCCTTTGTTTTCTTTCCCATCCACCCCTCAGTTATTCTCACACACTGCAGCCCTTAAAAACTCCAGCCCCGGCCTCCACCCTCCTATATTAGCCTTTCTTCCTTGACTCCCAGCTTTCTCCCAATTCTCCATCACAAAAGACCGAAACTGCTTTGGAGAGAAGGGCCTCACCTCAGCTCCGCCAGCCGGAAAGGGGGAGATCTTTAAGCCAGGTTCAAGGGCAGGGAGAAGGAAAGACAAAGGATACTTTCTACATGTCCTCATGCCATCGCATAGAAATATGTTGATGACGTAAGTAACGTCCAGACCTGTCAAGAACTTCTATAAGATTTTATTTGAGCCAAAGTGGCGACAATTGCCAGGAAACAAGATCACAAACGCTGTCTCTTTTTTCCTTAATGAGTACGGATGAACACCAAGCAAGTCTATAAATGTGAGTTACATCTCAACACATCCTGCGTAAAATTGACAGTGAAGTGACAAGCCCAAATCACCTATATCTACTCCAGAGAAGAGTCACCGTACCAGGTCACAAGGTGGTTGTGAAGATTAAATGAGATCATGTATGGGAAGCATCTGGTATAGATGCTCAATAAACGCCCATAATAGTATTCTCATGTATTCACATTGTAGGGCCATGCCAGACCTTTCATTAACATGGTAAATTTGATACTGATATTTAATTATTTGAATTATCTATTAGCATTCATTATCATATCATTTATCACTCAGACATGCTTGGAAATGGGAATGATTAATGAAAATGTACATGTAACATCTGTTTGCTGGCTTATCTATCTATCTGTTTTGGGCCTCACCCCAATCGTGACAACAAAACCAAGTGTTGCATCAAACCACCACCACCATCCTGGCTGAGGGGAAATGCCCAGAGGTGATGGTTCTTGAGGAGTGTAGAAGCCTCAGGGTTCAGGTCAGGTACCTTTGAGATGCAAACTGTCCCCTTGACACAGGGGAGGGGACCCTTCTTATCTGACTTTCTTCCATGTCATCTCCACAGAAAGCCCCAGTGCATTGGGCAAGAGTTCTCGCCTTTCTCAAACTACTCTATTGTGTTCAACAATGGTCCTTTTCCCTTATGGGAATATGAAGCAATTTGGGGGAGCATCAGTATTCACAGTTAAAAACAGTCATCTTTCTCTATATTTCAGAACTCATGAAACTATACAGTGAAAAGGATAAATTTTGCTGTACATAAATTAAAATTAAGCTGTTTAAAATTTTTAATTAAAGAAAGAACGTTTTTAAAAATTAAGACAAATTTTTTAAAGGGAGGCTAGAATGTGATTTATACAGGATGCCTCGAGTCCTGCTAAATATTTAAATATGATTAAACGAATGATACACAAATGAAAAAAAAATAGTCACCTTCCTAGTTTCCCTTGCAACTTGGCATGGTTATTTAACCTCGTTTCTGTCAGTGAGATATAAGCAGACTTCTACTGTCATGGCTTCAAAGGAAGCTATTGTTTTCCTGTTGAAAAGGAACAGAGTCAGCTAGGACAGGTCTTTTGCTGGGTGTCCTTCTTCCCACTGGAACATAGATGTGATGCCCAGAGGTTTGCAACCATCAGGCAAGCCAGAGGGGAAAAGCTATCAGTTGAGGACGGTAGATTAGGAAGACAGAATGAGTCTGGATTCTTGATGGAATTGTGGAATTGCTAGATTGTCTGCCTTTAGATATCTTATTTTGTAAGCAAACGTAACCCCTTCTTACTACAAGTCAAGTTTTCTGTTACTTATAGTCCAAAATCCCAAGTGAAAAAAAAAAAAGTCTTTTTTTAAATAAACAAAATAAACATGAAACTAAACAATCATCATTAACAATAACCAACCTCAAAGATATTAACAGAATGCTCATATAACAAAGGAAAAATAGCAAACTCGTATTTGGTTTATTTTACAAGTGCAAATTAAAACAATTACCATTTTATATCAAGTTAGCCAAATAGAAGCAACAAAATATTGATTAGACAGCTGTAGAAAAACAGTGTTTATCACTTAGCAAATTAGTTTATTCTCCAAAAGAGAGCACTATCACCAAGTCTATCACCTTAAGTCTATGGGCACTCCTGTCACGGGTGACATACAGCTCTGGGTACCACCTATGAGATTCTCCCCCTACCTTCTCAATCTGCTTTGCAGCCCCTTCCTCCTATGCCCAACCTCTAGTACCCCAGGGCTTGGTTCTGGCTACTCTATACTTTCTCTGGATGAACTTATCCAGCCCCATGGTTTTACATACTATCTATTAGCTGATGAGTCCCAAGTTATAATTTTAGCCTTGACCTGAAGTTCCACACTCATATATCCAACGGCCTACCTGCCATCTCCACTTGAATGTCTAGTAAGAATCTCAAATCTGACGTGCCCCAAACCTCTTGATCCCACCTAGCCATGCCTGCAAATCCCCAGTCTCCCTAACTTCCAGTCCATGGCAGTACCACCTACCCAGGTGTTCAAGCCAAAAGCCAAGGAGTCATCTTTAATTCCTCTTCTCTTACACCATTTAAATCAAGAAGTTCTGGGGTGCTCACCTCCAGAAGATTTCTGCACCCACCGCTCCTTTCTCCATCACAGCCCTGATGGGAGTGCCTCATCCCTCACACAGCCTCCTACAATCGCCTTCGCCTGGTCTCTGCGCTTCCGCTCTCACCCCTTACGCGTTGGTTGTATCATGGCCAAAATGATCTTTTAAAAACAGAATTCAGATTATGTATAAAACCCTCCAGTGGTTTCCTATACAATTAGAATAAAATCCAGTTCCGTGTCTTGTCCTGCACGGAGCTGTGAGATCTGGCCCCTGCTCACCTTTCTGACCTCACCTTCTACCAGTCTTCCCCTTGATAACTGTTCTTCAACCCAAGGGCCTTCACATTCCCAAGCCCGCCAAGCTTCAATCCCATCTCGGGGTCTTTGTACTTGCTGTTTTCTCTACCCGATGGTCACACATCTCGCTCCTTCTCCTCATTCACATAGGGCTGCCATGTATGATTACATGCACGGAGCTCCCAAGAGTAGGGGCTGATTCACCAAGGAAGGCCTTGGCCCGAGGATGCCTGGAGCAAGAAGAGCCTTCTTACTGATTCCACGGACAATGGCCAACCACATGCCTGTGACGCTGCATCCTCCCAGAGGGGGCAGCTATTTCTAATCAATATTATTTCTTATGTCTGAGGAGAAAGGAGAACTGACAGTCACTGGACACTCACTTTACATGTCTTATGTAAACGCACAACAGGATTAGTCATATCGTCCTTATTTCACTTTAGAAAATGAGATTGGAGCCCGCCGAGTGTCGCGTTGGTTAGGAGTTGGCTTAAGACACCAGCTCTGAGCAGCAGGGCCCCGGTTCGGATCCCACATGAGGGCCAGTGACGCTGCGCCCTCTACAGCTAATATGGTAAACAACAGCTCAACCTGGTGCTGGGCTGCCCTGAGTCCCAGACAATGGTGTAGGCTGCAGTGGGGCTGGCCCACAGCGGGCGTGAGCTTTTGTGAGCTGCCGTGAGTGGCCAACCAATGGCCGGGGAGCAACTGCCTCTCCTGGGAAGAGCACAATGATAATACCAACATGGGCCAGTGAAGCGACATTCTCCACAGCTGGACTGAAGAACAAATGGACAGCAACTTGTCTGTTCCCCTTCCCTGATTCCCCAACGCTGTTGCCCTCCCCCAATTCCCCAATAAAATCTTTAAAAAAGGAAAAGAAACAGATTGGACAGATAAATTGTTAATCCAGAGTTAAAACTGGACTGTAAATTCCATTCACCAAACTGTCTCTAAAGAAGCAAGAACTCACTTGGAAACTTCCATTTTTTCATGTTTTAATTCTACTTCTTATTAATATTTTAGGATGCTCATAGGAAAGTTACAAAAAAAATCTATAAAAGCCCAAGCTATAGTCATTAAGAATAAGTTGCTATTGCTACATAGAGCTATAAAACATACCTCACCTATACACCCGACCCCAGGTGATAAATTAAGATCAATATGAAACCCAGTAAAGTCTGTCATTTTTATTTTTACGTCTCCACACTTTTGGACATACAGGCCTTGTCCCTCTACTGATTTCTGTACGTACTGGCTTATAGTCTATTTGGGCAAGTTATTTGTGTACACCTCTAAGATAGTGACTGCATTACCTCATTTGTTTGTTTGTATTTTTATTAAAATTTTCTATTTGGGAATTCAAAATGCAGACTCAGGAGCAGAATTCGTTTTTCTCTTCCTCGCTGGCTTTCTTTCTTCCTTGCTGTTGGAAAAGATACAGAAGTAGACTTCAGAAAGTTGGCAAGAATTGCAATTCTGTAAATTGAGTCAATTTCTTGGTAGATGATCTTGGAAAAAATGTTTTTTTAAGGTCCCACTTAAGTTATAAAACAAGGCCTAGCCTTCGTCGTCTGGGAAGCAGAAATAGTAAGTACTTTTTCAGTTCCATACAACAGTCTGAAGTGATTCCATTGTAACTCAGCTTCCTCTTCTAGAAATGACAGATAACCACATCTAGTTCTATGACGTGCCAAGCCCTAGCTTACGTGCTTTGCATATGTTAAGTCATTTAATCCTTTCAGCAACTCTATGGGGTGTAGGTACGATTCTTATCCCTCTTTTACATTTGGAGAAATTAAGGAACAGATAGATAAGGTTATAAACCAGTAAGGCGCAGAGCTGGAATTCAAACCCAGGCCAGTCTGTCTCTGGAATCCCGGCTCTTGACCACCAGAGCAATGCTGCCTTCTGACCTTCAAGTGAGTGGAAGGGTAATGCTGACCACTGTTTAACAGTGATCATTAGAAATGGATGCAAAGCATACTGACATTGGGAACACTGAATAAAGACCATCATGGCACCAAGAAAACTAACAAATTATTTTTCAGAGGATGTCAGTAGTGCATAACCAACTTCTAGTCATTGACTGTGTCATGGTTCCAGAAACAATGGCATGCCCAGTAGTGGAAATGGGTCTGTCGAGGTAAGTTAACCTTGACATATGAGTTAAGTCATATGAGCCCCACATTGTTAGAGGAGCTCCCCAAACTAATGCCATATATCAAGTTCCATAACCAGATAGGATCCTAATAATAGTATTTCAACAACACTTATGTGACTTACCCATCTAAACGGTCTAAATGCAATGTTGGAAAATATGTTTCACGACCTTGAACAAGGCATTTCCCCGCCCTGGGCCTTTTTTTCTTGCCTATAAAATGAAGCCATAAAATGATATGACCTCCCAGGTCCTTTCCATGTGTAACACTGAATGACTTTCTGCTCAGACCTCAGCACGTGAAAGCAAGAAGCTTGAACTTTTTTATTCATCATTGCTTACTACTTCAAAATCCACTGAGTAAAGTAACTTCACAGCTTCCTGAATCGGCACGCTTTCAGATTACAGTCATGTTAACTTTGGCACTTAAAGTTCAAATAAAAAATTGCCAGGTCAGCAGCAGGGAGCCAGATGTTAAGGAGAAGAAGTGATAAAGGGGGACGTGTTCTTTCCTTAGGTGCAGACCTGGACTGCCAGCCGAGGGCCACTCGGCAAAGTATACAGTTGGTTGGATCTAATGTCCAATTTGTGGGGCCTTGGGCAAGTTACTTAACTGTTCTGTGCCTTAGTTTCTTACCTGTAAAATGGATAGAATAGTCTACCTGAGAAGTTGTGGCAGAAAAATAAGTGTCTATAAGCCTAGAGGAGTGCCTGACCCATAGTAAATGCTACATAATGTTGTCTTGTTGTTATTGTTGTTCCCTACGTTAAGAAAAAAGGAGAGCCTGAAGAAGGGAAACCTGAGCCTATATGGGCACTGTGGGAGAAGAGCGCAGGAAGACCCATAAAATGCTACCGAGTCAAGTTTACGCGGGGCCAGTGTGAAACAAATGCTCTTGTCTTGTGAAGATGCCCCCATTTCAGTTCTTCCCTTTAGACATATGCTTGAATTTCAGGCTCCCGAGCCAAGTTAGGGCTTCCTGCCTTTCCCTCCAACTGCCAAATAAAGCGGACCACCTACTGAAAAAGGAACATCTCAGGTGAGATCTGATCTGTTTCTCCCCTTATACTCCCCCTCCCACTTCAAGGAAGAACAATCACAGGGGCAGACACTTACACAGGGAGGCTAAGGCACTTCCCCAGGTCACAGCGCTAAGTGGTGGGGCCGGAATTCAAGCCCAGGCAGCCTGGCTCCAGTGTGCGCCTGGGGGCTGGGGACCACGACATTCTGCTGCAGCACAGACTGCATTCAGCGTGTGTGTGTGTGTGTGTGTGTGTGTGTGTGTGTGTGTGATCTGACTCTGTCTTGTGCTAACTTAGGCCTTCTATACACCTCCCTCAGGAAGAAAGCGCAGGCTAGAGATCAAGGAGGGCCTCGGCCAGCGCAGTAAATTAGTTCCATGCAACTCACAATCGTCCTGGTACTCAGGCCATGGCAACCGCGCAGGGCAGCAGGTCCTATTACTCCGGAAGAGAAACCAGGCACACAGGAGGCATGGAACACAACCTGAGGCGAGGCAGCTGCCAACAACAGCACGGAGGTAACAGCAGGAGCAACCCAAACTGGAGCACAGCTGTGAGCCTAGGCCTCAGGCCGGCAGGAGGCAAAGGAGCAGAATCACAGACAGCGGGTGTGCGACCCTCCACAGAGGCCATGCTGCTACTGCATGCAGCCAGGGCGCTGGAAAGGAAGCCTCCACCTCCCTGAGCATCTGGGTCCCCAGACAGCAGGGAGAGGTGCAAGATACAGGAGAAAGAGCACTGTCTCCCACTCGGGAGGTGCCAGTCCCAGCTGGCTGGCTGTCCTTGTCTGCCTCTCCACGGCCCTGTTTCCTCTGAGAGCACACACACTGAACTAGAAGGTGTGGGTAAATGACTTGGAGAGGTGAAGGCTGTAAATTCATTAGAGACTTTGGCAATCATCTGTGTGAGGAAAGAAGTATCTAGACGGGAGCAGTGGTGGCCAGTTTGCTGAACAGCAACCAAGAGTCCCCCCCCCACCACCACCACCACCAATGGGTAGGCACATGCTGAGTCAGCCCAGCAGAGAGGAAGAAATTACCCATCCCAGTCCCCGGGGAAATTATTCTTGCTGTTTGTTAAAGATTATCTCAGTCCTGAAATTTTATATTGATAGATCAGCCTCATTAGAAGTGCAAATCAAGATAACTGCAGTATTGTTTTATAGTGACTACATTAAAAACCACCCAAAAAAGCAATTATGATAAAACCCAGCATTGGTTTTATCATAAGAAGCCCACTTTCACAGTGCCAAGGACAGGACGAGTCAGTCCTTTTTCTCAAAGGCAGCCTAAATACAAAATAAGAGCCATAAAACTGGCCAAAACCTTTGATACATTAATTTATTTTGAGAAAATAATTTTCATTAAAGTTATTTCACAAGGTATTTACAGCAATGTTATTTGTAATAGCTCCAAACGGGAAACACCCCCAAATAAATCCACTACATGGAAATGGCAAAGATAACTATGACAGATGCAGTGAAAAACCATACAGTACTATGATGTATATATAAAGGGTTTTTAAAATATGTAAAAAGAAAACAGTACTCATACATGAAGTGAGAGCAGAAGGGATTTCTAGGCAATAAAATTGGGAGAGGGTGGAGGAGAGCATTTTCTTTGGTCAGAACATGGAGTTCATGAAGGCGGAAGGTAGATACAGCGCCTCCTGAAAGGTGTGTGAGTGCCAGGATCAACATGGATGAGGTGTCTTGAACCCAGACCTGAAACACTTGAGAAGCCATACAGTCATAAACAATTAGTTTACACACTTTTTCTATCAAATGATTTAAATTTTTCAATTGCAAAGGGAACATCTGTACACGGTTTAACAGGACACTAAGTAGACGACTGTAGCGTGGGTCCCTCAAAGAGCAGGTGGGTGAGGGGCAGAGCTGGTGACCTAAATGGGAAAAGGCATCACTGATTGCACTTTTCTCTGCTCTTTGTGAGCAGATATCTAAAGATATCTCTGAGGCAGGAAGCTGGTACACAGGCCAGTGGCTCAGAAGGAGCGGGGCTCTGGGCAGGAAACGGCTAAGACAGACTTGCTAGTTGTCAGAGGAAGTTGATGTGATGAAGACAGGACCTTGGGAAAACGTTGCTCAATTATTAAGACCAAATACTTCAGCTCACCTCTGAAGAAACCCAGATGGTATCTTAGAACCAAAAGGTAAGAGGTCAAGCACATTAGATGAAGTAATGTGTGTAGAAGCACTTTGCCAGCTGAGAAATGCCTCATAAATACTTGCCCTGGAGACGAGGGCTTCATTCTAAAAAACACTGCACAGACAGCCAGTGTGTTTCTTAACTGTAATCCTCAATCGTGGATGGTTTTATAAGTTCTTATAGTTCTAATTCTGAACAAGTGATAGTAAAATCATCTTTCTTCTGTTTGAAGCTATAATTTTGTCTTAACCATTTAATCATGTTGGTTCTTTTCAGTAGCTTTTTAGTGAGCTATAAGCCAGCGATAATAGATCATGTGGTGAATTAGTAAAATAGTTCAAAAACACCAAATCAACTGTGATTGGCCCAATGATTTTTTTTTACTCTTAATATTTTAATTCACACGACCATTCATTCATTCATGATCATCACAAGAGAAGCGTTGCATCTACGTAAGTCGGATAAAAGTATAAGCCAAAGACAGGTCTTGAACACTATAGACTTAGAAAAGAGAAATATGAAAGAATTATAAACCTTTCTGCTGAGCTCAGTGAGCAAATAATTTACATCTTTGCAAAGAACATTTGATCTTGCTTGCCTAAGCTTAGCACTTGGCTCCGCGGAGCCTGCTGAACTGTGCTAGCTACATGCCTGCACTTACACGCACTTACATGTCTCCTTAATGCTTGGCTCACTGGGGCCAAGAGTCAGCTTCTACCTCGGGCCTCAGGGATATCAAGTTTCAACTCCCAGTGTGTGAAGCTTGTCTACCTCCCCTCGTGCCTTATTAAAATGAATACTTTCCATTTGATTTTCTTCTCCCAACCACTGGGTCTTGGGGTGTTCTCTTTCTCTGCTGGTGTTAAACATTACCTATATCATCAAGCCCCGCTGGATGAAGGTAGATAGCAGCGCTTCTGAGACTACATACCAGTTTGTCCATGTGATGTAGTCCCGTTTCATTTTTGATGGCCTTCATTTAGCATTTATCCCTGGGGCTGGGTTTTGTGTTGCCTTTATAAACACACACACACACACACACACACACACACACAAACACACACACACATACACACATACACAAATACACACAGCCTGGTTCTTTTTAGGCACTTCTCCAGCTGTGAGTTAGCAAGGCTTCCTGCTAATGGGGAGACAGACAGAATTACAGCTCCAAACATTCCCCTGCCACTGATCCAGAACATGTGTTATCATATCACACGCTGTAAATTGACTCCAACGCCCTGCCAACAGGGCACAGGCTGCATTCCAAATATCTCAGGACTGGGACTGTGGTTGTAAAACAGAAATATGCCATGGTTCCCCCTTTAATTTGGTGTAAGCATGGGTACAGTTGCTAAACATTTTTGATGCTTAGAATGTGTTTTGTTCTGAAAACATAGAACAGCCTAAAAAATCTCTATAACTGAGCAACAACAGACTTACCTTGAAGAGCCCCAGTCCCCTCCATTGTTAATGTCACATCCAATCTCTTGGTGAAGGCTGGTTACAAGGAAATAGGGTAAGACGGAGGGAAACTCACATTTAAGATAATAAAGTGACTCTCATTCAACGGATGGGAGACATAAACAGTCTGACTATGATGGTCTCATGGGAGTAGAAGTCTAGGATTTCAAATGCTATATAAACAGTTGCAAAATCTCTGCAATTACTCTAGAAATGAACTCCTAGCACAGATGGCAATGTAAGGAATAAACATACATTTTAAGTTCCATGCTATCCCATGTAGACAACCTGAGTTACTATCTACTCATTCTGTATTCGAAATAAGTGTGTAGATTAGCGAACTTCTGTTTCTTTTTGTGACTGTTAAGGTCTGCAGCGTGAGAGTGGGGAGAAGAGAGTGTCACTAGCAACCTGGCACTGGGAAAGTTGTGGGGATAAGCAGGGTGTTGGTTGAATCTCCTCAGAAGTCCCCAGCCCCAAAATGTCTTAAAAGCACCAATTTGGTTACCATGGTGATACCATTTCATACCAATAATTTCACCTGACAAGGTCTCTATTGTTTCTGCACTCTTGAACGTTAGCCCATCCCACAATTCTTTGATCCAACTCTTCCTCATTAGACTCTAAGAAACAGGCACATGTGCACACATAGGAACAGGGAGTTAATACTTTGTGACAAATGGGCAAATGCCAGAAGGTGAATTGCCAGAGCAAGTACTCAAATTTTATAGAAGAGGGCTCTGCATATTTTCAAATTAAATCTCATTATATATGGGAGAATGCTAGTATAATGGTGGTAGTGGCCTGGTTCTCCCCAATGTATTAGCTAGTGCTAACCAATAAATACAATCTGGCCAGCGGCATAATCACCCCAAATTATTTTCAAGTTGGCCTGGGATAATGAAGGCATTATTCCACTAGCCTTTGGGGGGAGGCCTGGCTTCCAGGACCAGCTTGTGGTCAATCAGCTAAATGACTTACTCTCTAGGTCTCCAGATCTTTAACAGCGAGATGGGGACGCTGGGTTGGTGTTGCCTCCTGGAGATCTCTCCTAGGTCTCAAATCCTGTGATTCTTTTCCTTGTTGGCCCTTTCTTCTCTGAGGTGAAAGATTGTGCTGTGCATTACTAGGTGGTTTTGCTTGATCTTGTTAATTTAAAACCTTTAAGGAATAAAAACAATCAAGTTCAGTGGAAGAGTGTATATTATCAAAATAAAGGAACTCTAACCTTTATATAATTTTAAAAAGAAGTAATTATGTCTATTTGGGAGAAGCGATATGTACTATTATAATAGGAAAGAATTTAAGTCTGAGTTTAATAGGTGTTTTCATTTCCTGAAAGCCAAATTATGAACAATGGCTTTAAAACCAGATTGAAATTCTATAACAATAAAGGTGGATTCTTCTTAAATAGGGGTCTATCTATTAAAAGACATATGTCTGTATATTAAAAATCCCTCTTGAGTGATGTCCTTGTTTATTTCTACTTGTTCTATTATAACAGATATCATGGGCAGCATTTTCCTGCAAAAGCCACTAACTATAATATAAGCACCTGCATTTGTTGACTTGAGTCCCAGGCCAGAAAGCTGGCACTCTCAGGAAGGAAGGAGGTCTGCTCTGGTTGGCTGTGAGATGAGAGTATTCAAGAACCATGTGTGGAGGGGCTGGTGATGTTTCTCCTGCCCAACCTCAAGAAGGGGTTTGGTGGTGGTAGTGTAAGCAGCAGACGAACAAGAGTGATTTTAAATAGGGAAGTGAAGGCAGGAAAGAGTGAAGGAAGAAATGAAGGCACCTCATTGAAAAGGTGATATTTGAGCAGGAGTCAACCTTGCAGCAGCGCAGAGAAGAGCATTCCCGGCAGAGTCCAGCCAAACCCCTGTGGCAAGAGGGTGCCCACAAAAGGCCAGCGTGGCTGGGGTAGTGTGACAGGGAGGGTGTGGAAGGTAAGATCGGAGAGCAAGGAGCAGAGTGGGTGTTAGGCAGATTGTCCAGTGCCTCCACGGGCCATGTCGGTGCTCTGAAATACAGTTTTACTTCGCAAAATGATGGGGAGTCGTGTGGAGTTTTAAGCAGAGTGGCCTGATCTGAGGCGCATTTCAGGGGGAACCCTCTTTCCAGCTGCAGTTGCTGAGAGTAGACTGCATGATGCAAGGATGAAACCAACCACTCTGCAGGATAATGCGGTTATCTAGTCTAGATGGTAAAGCAGCTTAGACCAGGCGGTAGCAGTGTAGGGACTAAGAAGTAGTCAGATTCCAGGTATGTTTTAAAAGTAGAGTCAAAAGATTTCCTGGCTTACCGTATTTCCCGAGGTATAAGACGTTCCCATGTATAAGACGCACCTTAATTTTGGGGCCCAAAATTTGAAAAAAAATGTATTACATAAAGTTATGAACTCAAGTTTTAGTCATCATAAAATTCATACAACTCCTCATCACTGTCAAAACTCCCAACCATTAGCTTGTCCTCATCTGTGTCTGATGACGAATCACTGTCTTCATATATTGCCTCGTCCTCAGTTCCATCTATGGCATTTGAAATGCCACACTTCTTAAAAGACTTGACAACGATCTACAACCACTGCATAAGATGAACCCAGGTTTTAGACCCCAAATTTTTCGAAAAAGCGTGCATCTTATACATGGGGAAATACGGTAGGTTAGGTGTGGGAGGGGGAAAAAAAGAACCAAGCATGACTCCTGGGTTTTGGGCCTGAAGCAACCAGAAGAGTGGAGGTGCCACCAACTGAGATGGTAAAAAAATGAAACTGCCGACTGAGTCACCCACAAATCTGTGTTTTTCTCTTGTTTCAAAAAATGATCAATTTGCTAAAATAGCCACTGTGTCATTCCAATTATCGTTCCAATTTATACACAAGCTTGTTCTTTTGTGCTCACATCATTCTCCCTGCCTGTAACAATCCACCTCTTCCTTCCTCTCTCTGCCCAACACTAACGGGTTAGTTCAAGGTTAGTTCAAGAAGCCTGCCCTGACCATATCCCCAGCAAAATACCTCTGCTATTGTCTTTCATGTGCTTCTGTAATGATCTATTTTAATTACATGCTATTATTCATGGAACCACTGTTAACTCTGTTCCATGAATGACTATTTTACCTTAAGTTCTTACATTCTTCACCTTCTTTCTCCAGTTTTATTGAGATATAATTGGATATATAACATTATATTAATTTCAGATGTATAACATAATGATTCAATATTTGTATATAATATGAAATGACCACCACAATAAGTCTAGTTAACATCCATCATCGCACATAGTTACAAATTCTTTTCTTATGATGAGAACTTTTAAGATCTACTTTCTTAGCAATTTTCAAACATACAATACAGTATTGCTCACTGTATGTCATGCTGTGCATCACATCCCCAGGACACATTCAAGTTTGTACCTCTGACCACCATCACCCACTTCCCCCACCACCCAGCCCTCACCTCTGGCAACCACCAATCTGTTGTTCTCTGTACATTCTTCAACTTTTAATTCATTTACTCATCTTTTTCACCAAGAGTTCACTCAAAAATGACACCCTGACATGACTTACTACTGCCGTGTTCCAGGGTTCTCTTGTGCCTGTAAGCCCTGCCTCATTCACTCTGCCTGTGGTTCCTCTCCTTGGGTCACCACCAGAAACTGCTTAGACTGCTCATCATCACAAAACCTTCAGACATTTCAAGACAGTTAACAAAGGAGAGGGATTCTGAAAGCTTCATTGTTCTGCTGCTCTGACTCAGGCTTTTCCCTCTGTATCGGGCTGGCTCCCGCACCTGGGGTTTCGTGTGCAGACACTTCAAGGGCTGCTGGTAAACTCCTGGATGAGCTGACTCCACAGAAGTGCCTGCATGACCTAAAACTGCATGCAGTCAACTCCCAGAGACGCACTGCTGAGCCTGGAAGAACCAGCTCACCGCTCGCAGTGCTAGAAGTTAAAGAATTTCTGAAAAGCTAATTTAGTGTCATTTCCACTTACTTGGGCCTATGTTGGTTTTTCGATATTTCTGTAACAGGAAAAAAGTCATTAAACTTACGAAAGGGGAAAGGGGATCTCAATTTCCCCAGGGCCTCGTTGTTTCTCTTCTCTCTCCATGTGAACTGGGTCTCTCACCCAATCAAGTGACTCCAACTCCCACACCCCAAACTATACTTCTGGCCCCAACTTCTCTTCTCGGCTTCGTAGTACAGACCAGTACTCTCCCTGGCAATGTGTAGGCTCCTCAAACTCCAAATATTCAAAACTGAATTAATCATCTCTCCTCGTGTTTCTCTTCTTGAATTTCCTATCTTGGTTTCTTGTACAATGTTCAAACCAAACCAGAACTCTTTCTGTTCTCTAAATACTATGAGTGCTACTCTGCATTTTCTCTTAAATGTCTGGCCCTCTACTCCCCACTCACAAAAGGACCAGTAGTTGTTACCTCTAACCCCTCGTTACCCCCGTTCATCGCTACGTTGCTGCCAATGATCTCTCTAAAACGAATTATTTCCCTGCTTTAAAACTTTGAATGGGCTTCTACTGCCTACAGAATGAAGTCCACATTCCTTGCAGAGCCTACAAGGCCCTCCACACTTTGGTTCTTGGCCACGCTTCCAGTATTCCTTTATTACCACCCCTCGCCCCAAGTCATGCCAAACTCCAGGAATGAACTAGCTGCATTCCCTAAAAATCCCACTGAAGTCCCCAATTCCGTGTTTTTGCTCTGTTGTTCTCTCTTCACATGTAGTACCTTACCTTTCCTTTCCTTGGCATTTCTACTCATGCTTCAAGATAAAAAGATGTCAATTTATTCTTTCAAAAGTAATTACAGCAGTGATCTCTCTGCCAAGTAGTACGTGAAGCTACCCTAATTCATGTAACAGGCAGTCCCTGCCCTCGAGGCACATCAGAGCGGTAAAACCAGACAGACGGAGGAGCAGTGGCTTTTATAATTACACCAGGTGACAAGTGCCATGGGGCCCAGTCCTTACTCAGTGCTGCCTTCTGCGGTGCTCTCAGGTAGAGTTGGTGACCTTGTCTATGTTCCCCCATGCAGAGAGTGTCACCCTCTCGACCTGTGTCTCCTTCAAGTAGACTTCATCACCCCTTTTTTGATCTTACTGGTCTTTGTATCCCTAGCACATCTAGGTAAATCGTAGGTACTTGGCACATGTTGCAGGACCAGGTGGCACTTCCCAGGAATACTGAGCTCAGAGCCTGTGTTCCTCCCCAGGACACACCTAAATGGCAGTGAGCACCAGGAACAGCAACCGTGGAAACCACATCCTGGAGTCCTCATGAGGCTCGAGAATAAACATCACTTCTCTCGGAAACTTTCTAGACCATGTTTTATCACACCTTTTCCCCCTAGAGAATCTACAATGGCTTCCTGTAATGACATACGGAATATAACTGGGATACCAAGGTGCTGATTCCTCTATTTCCAGCCTGATGGTGGAGAGAGACGAATGTTGCCCTGAATTGGCAAAGAAGGGTCCCAACTCATTCCCTTAATTCGATTCACTTAGATTAATGAGACTGTCTTCTGACACAAATGTGCCCTGGGGCAATGACGCCTATCAGTCATCTATTTAGAATACAGTATTTTAACCAAGTAATTTGCAACATTTAATGACTATTAAGTACTTGGTGACTCTGGCTTAAATATGTATGTATATGGCAGGGTGATCTGAGGGTTTTCCAATTCTGACAATTGGAAACTTTACTTAAAGCACATTGCTAAAAGGGGTACTTTTAGGACAAAGTGTAGTTTGAAGGAAGACAGGCTTGTTCTGGGTCTGGCTGTATCGGTGTACAGTACTGGGGGCATTAAGAGGACACTGGACAGTTAGGCTCATGCCCATATGGGGTGACAAGCTTGCAGAAATGCAGGGAGGAGCAGACAAAAGAGAATTCCTTCCTTCTTTCCTTCTTTTGCTTTCCTTTCCTTTCTTTTCACTTAATTTTTGTTTAGTATTCTGATGATATGCCTTCTTTACAAGCCATTCGTAAATCATTTGGGGTTGTCACAGCCCAGATAATTTGGTCAAATTGAAACCCAAACAGGCTTTCATCTTCCCTACTTGGTCCACATCCTCACCTAAGGTCAGAAGTTACCCTGGCTGTCACTTACCATATGGGCCCCTGCTTCCACTTTTGGATTATTCTGCTTATTAGGAGCTAGTGTCACTTCTCTAACACCGACCCATTCCTCATGCATTTATCCAGTCAACAATTATTCACCAAAGACATTTACGGGACGATGCTGGGACGGGCCACGAGCACCTGTGAGCAGCAAAACAGTCTTGACGCCAACTTTGTTCTTGTCCAGGTCCCCTTTCCTACATTAACCCTTCATTAATAGCTTCCCCACCACTTTCTGAACAACAAAGCAAATCAACCAGCTGACATGAGCTATGACAATGGCCAGGATACTGCAAGTCCAGTCTGCTCTGAGAATGCTGATTAGCATCCCCACTTCTGTACAATACTGCCATATTGTTTCAAGGGTAAGGAACTAAGGAAAGAAATGTTTTTCTTAGTCTGAACTGAAGTTTTAAGATAAGACCTGAGGTGGTAGACGGACAGTGGGGCTGAGAGTGAAAGTCAAGTGACGGAAAAAAACAAAACTCAACAGCTCTACAGGAGCAGTAACTCCTTCTCACACTAGTGATTCTAACCCAGAAATGGCTTCTGGTAAACTTGGTGACTTCTGTTTTTATTCTAAGTTGAGTTTACAGACGCTATGACTAGGTTTCAAAACTAAAGTAATATAAATAACTTTGGACAGGGTTCAGAGAAGAGCCACTGTGAGAACCACCATGAGTTAAGTGTGGGCAAAGGTATCTATTAATAGATTTTTAAAAAGTAAAATCACTTAGCTTGACAGAGAGAAAGTTTAGGATCAACGTAGTAGCCATCTTCACTGGATACAGGGCCACAGGAGAGCAATGGAACAGTCGGAAAAGGCCATGGTCTTCAAGCTGCTCCATTTCAGAATCTCTATTTTTTTAAAAGGGGTGATAGAATTACTCAAAATTTTAAAAATTTAAAGTGAAAACAAATGAAAAGTTTCTAAATACATCCACAGTGACTTAATAAAAAGTAAGAAGGAGCCTCTGTATTCAGAGTGGTAAAGGTTTTTAAAACTACCCATAAAATCTACTTAACTATACACCTAAAAATGGTCCAAATGGTAAGCTTTGTTATTTATATTTTAAACACACACACACACAAATCCATGAAAGAAAGCTAGAGCTAACATGTTTCCAATTGCTAAATAATGTCACTTTTAAGAAAGTTCATATTTCACAGCACTCAAAATATACTAACTCGCCTGTTTTTCTAAGACTTTGGTAATATCCTTAGTTTTCCTGCAAATGCAAAGGGCTCTTTAAAAGGAGAAATGGAAAGTGTTAGAAGACAGACTTTTGACTTGAATCCAGCTGCAGAGTGATAAGACCTAATGGATGATCTCTGCCTCCTTGATTGGCCTCTGTGTAGAATTTCAGTCAGGGCTAGGGGGCAGTGTGCCAGTGAAGTTGGTTGGGTGGGACAATGGTTTTTTACATCAGGCAAAAATGTCCCTAAGAACTGAGTCTAGAAATAGGAATTCCTTCTTCATTCTCTAATTTTCCCCTTCTAGATCTTCCTTCCTCCACTCCCAAAGTTAGATCTCCCTTCCATTTTCACTCATAGACCAATCAGTGGTCAATTCACTTGTACACTGAAGCTGCAGGGGGCTGTATACAATTTCCTTCAACCATATTGAAGAGGAAGCAAAAACACTTTCTTGCCCTGCTTGAAAACAGAGGTCTTGACTTGTTTCAATCATCTGGAAAATAATTTTAGATTAAAACAATTCATGATGACTTGTGAGGAACATGAAAGCACTCCCTCAAAAGAAAATCTATCAAAAAATCTTTATGAAATTAAAAAGGACTAAAAACTGTAGTGTCTCCCATGTCCTTTTTGTAGTTCCTTTGCGTTATAACCATAGGAACCACGTGTATGTACTGACTGTATGTAAACACTCATATTTTCCTTTTTTTTTAGCTGAGCCATCCTGTTACCTATTGGCAGCTTAGCGGCAGCTCAGCTCGGGCTGGGCATCAAACCGCTGTTGCTCAGAGCTCAAACTCTTGAGCGAGCTCTTAACCAACTGAGCCACTCAGCCAGCCCAAACACACTCATATTTTCTTAGGCTTCTGCTCTGGGCAGGACAAGATGGGCCAGTGGATTATTGATAATTCCTGGTGCTGCCTAGGTACTGTGTTGAACAACAAAAATTTCTGAGTCTAAGGAGTTTGAAAGATTATTTTTAGGACCAGCTGGTCATTTCAAAATGCAAAGTGAAACTGATCAGGCCTTCCCATTACAGACACCCTACAGTGAATTTAAAAAAAAAAAGAGGGGGGCGATTTTTTGCTTTTGGGGGAATAAGGTCAAAAGCCACCTTTATGGCAATTTTGGAGCTGATAAGAGAATATTATTTCGGTAAAAGGCATAGACTTTTGAGATTAAGGTTAGAGCTGAGAGGAGAAAAGTTATTAATTTCTTTAATTCGCTTTATCTAAAGACCAGACCCCAGCTCAACACTCAGAACAAAAATGCCCAAAATCTGGGTCCAAAAAAGGTATTCCTACATAAGGAATTTGACCTGCAAGAGCAGAAGCATGGCTCCTCCTAGCTTTTGCTCTCATATATTCCACACAGAAAACCATTATGGGAAGCAGAGGGACAAGGAGAAGGAGAGGGGAAGCAGAAATCAAAGGGTCTGGAGATTAGCTAAATGGAGAGGGCGGCCTGTATTTGGTCTCTTATCTCTGAGATTAAAAAGAACCCATCCCAGAAATTGAGAGGACTTTGAACAGTGCTACCTGAAGCCCAGCTCCAGCCTCCTTTTGCCCCATAAGAAATGCTAAAAAGCTTATTCACTGCTGTGGCAGTTTTCAAAAAGTGATATGAATATATGCACTTTTTCTTTTTTTAGAAAAAGAAGATTCTTTGTATCACGCCTACCACTTAAAAAATATAGATCCATTCACCTTTAAAAAGTAAGAAAATTTTGACACATGCTACAACATGGATGAACATTATACTAAATTAAATAAGCCAGTCACAAAAGGGCACTGTATGACCCCACTTGCATGAGGTACCTAGAACAGTCAATTCATAGTCACAGAGCGTGGTTGCCAGAAGGTGGGGGAAGGGAAGACGGAGTCCCAGTTTAAAGAGGTACACAGGCTCAGCTGGGAAAGATGAAGAAAGTTCTGGAAATGGATGGCAGTGATGGTTGAACACCAATATGAGTATACTGCATGCTACAGAACTGTACACTTAAAAAATGGTTAAAATGGTATATTGATTATGTGTATTTTTCCAAAATTTAAAACATTTTAAAATACGTGTAGGTCCTCATGTGGTGACAGTTTTCCAAGCTGACAAACATCTTTTCTAGATGTTTTAATGTAGTGTAATCGATGTCTGGTTCCCAAAACATAGTGTGAGAATCATAAATTTAGTTGCGCTCTCACCTGGGCACTTGAGAGTGACTTTCTCAATCGCACCTGCAGTTTGCAGGCTGCCTGCTGCAGGTGGAAGTGCACCAAGTATTTTTACAATCAGCTTTGAGTAACAGTTGATTAAACACTTGGAAGACACTGCTTTCCTCCTGATTCCCCCCCTTTGCCCTCCCGCATGAGCCCCACATAAAAAGTGACAGTTTGTCATTTCTTTTCTTCTTTTATAGGTATTAGCATCAAAGTTGGATGGGAGCTTTATTCCTCTACCGAATGCAAACAGGCCACATTCCACTCTGGGAACTTCCCTCATTCCATTCCAACCCAGGTAGGCAACAGACTATTGAAGACCTGGCATCTTCTGCAGTCACAGTCAGGGGCTAAGGTGCAAAGGGGCATTTCCGGCATCTCTTCCTCCTAATATGGTTGCTTCTTGGGGGAGGAATGTGGCAGAGCACCTAGGAAATAAAGCCTTCTGGTCCCCAAGTTCCTCTTTCTATTTCTGTATGTTTCACTTCCCCTCCCATCAGAAATCCCCATGTGGTGGCAATGCTTTCTCCTCTCCCTTCCCTGTCATTTCCCTTTCATTTCCCCCTGACACCTCTGACCTTAAGATGGAGCTTGTCCCCATCTCCCTGCTACCGCTACTTTCTCAGTCTTCACATCTTGAGTTCCATTTTCCCCAAGGTGTTGGCAGGCTGTTTCTACAAACACAACTCTCTACTTTCAGGAGTCACCTTCATATGTGCAATCCCGTTTGGCTATTCCCAGTGAGTTTTCACACGGCAGACATTGGGTAAGGGAGTCAGGTCTGCCTTCGGGCTGCTCTCATTTGGTCCTTACCATAAGACGTAGGCGCGGAAAAGGAGGTGGCCTCTTCTGTGCAGACGGACTTCTCTGGTACTCTCTGGCTAGTCAAAGGGGGATTTCATAGGGAACACTTGACCTCCCACTGTTTCTTGGAACTACAGGTCCCCATCTCACCTCAATGGTGTATTTTGTGAAAATAGAAAAAAATCCCAAAACATTTAGAAGGAATGCAATACTCACCCATTATCCATGATTTGCATTTGTAGTTTCAGTTACCCATGGTCCAAAAATATTAAATGGAAAATTCAAGAAATAAACATAAGTTTAAAAAAACAAAAACAAAAGAAAAAAAAGTTTTACTGGGTAAGCTCCCTCTACAGCCTAAAATCTCATCAGGCCCTTTGCTACCTGTCAAAAATCCCAATCCTATGCAAGCTTCTGAATGTCATCTCCATTGACTGTTTAAATGACTCTAAGTTGGCACTGAGAACCCCATCCGTGTCTTTTCATTGTAGAGTGCTGGCAAGGTTAACCCTCATTCACTCATACGCTATGTTCCCGAATGTGTACGATTACCTGGATATGCTAAACTGAAGTGTATTTCTGCACTTGATACAAAAGAAGAGTTTGCTCTTTGTAGCAGTTATAAATTTCAGCCCACAAACTCATTTTTGCAAGAAATAGAATTTTACTTCCTATATCAACTTATTTTCCATTTCAAGCCTCCATCCTGTAGGATGGAAGATTTAACCTCAGACCTTTTGGAGGCTCTTCCCTTCCTGTTTCCCAAGATTGTGCCACAGCTCTGGGGTAGTATCAAGGATGTGTACATCTGGTCCTCTGTTCAAACAAGTTACGTGCTGCCTAGACGTCTACTGAGGTTCGGCAGCTCTTGGTTGCCCCAGTGCCACGTTTGGGACATGTGAATCCTTGCCCATTGACACACTTCATAGCCATTTCCCTCTGGGTCTTGCCTTCTTAACAGTATAGCTAAGAAGCAGTGTACAGACCCCCTCACTCTTAGGGCCCCCAACTTCCCCTTTGCTCTTCCTATAGGAATTTCTTCTAATAGCAGGGAAATTTTGCCTTCATGTTTCTGGCCAAGACATTTGGACTATGCCCACTAATCCTCCCCACACCTTTCTGTCTTTGAACCAACAGTTTAACTGTAACCAGGAATCCACTACCCTTTTTACCTCTCAGGCCACTGGGGAAAAAAGGCAGGATTTCTGCTTGCCTGGCTTTGTCAGTGAGCTGCCACTAAAACAGCGAGCTCAAAGCCACACCTGAAAAGTAAGATAAGGAACACCCCAACTATCAGTCAGGTCACGTTTTCAGCAGCAGGTTTTGAACACAAACAATGAATGTGGTAGTTACTAATAATTTTTAGATATCGACCTGATTAAAGAAAACCCTTCTCTCTCCAAAGGAGCTGTCAAGTCTATATAAAATTGTATATGTAGAGTAGAAAGCTTTATTTCTCTGAAATGAGTTCAAGAGTTATTCAAACTCTCTTATCTGAAGAAAACCAGCCAGGCGTTTCTAAGTTTATGGATAATGTCCCCTCTACACTTTCGGACAGCTGAACGTGCCCAAACCTGTGGCTTACTTACTAATTTTTATAACTAAGAAAGTGAAGCAAAGTATGAGTAATTACAAACATCTAACATGGTATAGAAAACCTATTTTTACTCAGTAGGCCTCTAAGAGAATCAATCATCCTGCTTTCATCCTAAATTTCATTCCAAACTCAAAATTACTCAAGCTTTTTATTTTTATTTTTTTTCCCTTATTTTTGATTTTCTTTTTGTGTTTTATCAAGAAGATAAATGATGGCACAGGGCTGTGGCTATGACAGCTTCTCACATTCATTTATCGATTGATTCTGTTGTTATACAAGTTGCTACTTCAGGAGCACTTAAAAATAATTTTGTTTTAAAGACATTAATGAGAGTGTGAGCTCTGAGCAACAGGGTCGCCGGTTCGATTCCCCGCCCAAGCTGAGCTGCCACTGAGCTGCCAACAGGTGGCAGGATGGCTCGGCTAAAAAAAAATAAAATAAAACAAATTAAAAAAAGAAAAATAAATAAAGACATTAATGTATGTGCATATATGAACTTACAGTTTACAGAATGCTGATATCCATTATCTTTTTGGATCCTCATAATCACTACAAGGGGTGGTTTTCTAAAGGGTCTTTTAATAGTAGGTGCAGCTGACATTTGCCTACAGATAAGTGCTGAGCCAAGGGCTTCCTTAAAGAGGGGATTCCCAGAAAGTTCTCTGGAGCAGTGAAAAAGATATCTAACATCTGCATATTAGGGTAACTGTAACACCTCCAATTTTTTTTAAAGGTTTTATTGGGGAATTGGGGGAGGGGAACAGTGCTGGGGAATTGGGGGAAGGGGAACAGACAAGTTGCTGTCCTTTTTATTCTTCCGTCTAGTTGTGGAGGACGTCGCTTCACTGGCCCATGTTGATATTATCACTGCAGTCTTCCCTGGTGAGGCAGATGGGTCGGCGGCCTCTGGACGGCCACTCATGGCGGCTCTTGGCAACTCATGCAGGCTGCCGGCCACACACAGTAGCCCATGGCAACCCACTGCAGCAAGGGCTGCAGCCCACACCGTCGCCAGCGACTCATGGCAGCCCAGCTCCAGGGGGAGCTGTTGTTCAGCATCTTAGCTGTAGAGGGCAGTGTCACTGGCCGTCATATGTGGGATCCGAACCAGGGCCCTCTGGCGTCCCAAGCCAGCTCTTAACCATCGTGCCACTCGGCCGGCCCTATCGCATCTTTTAAAATGACTGCTTTTCTGTATTTTATATAATATACACAATATTATGTAATAACAAACACACCTGTATCGGCATGTAGGATTAAAATGTTTTATTGACATAGGTACATAATGTAAAAAGTTTTGTGGTCATTACTCTATACAGTAGTCAGGGTGGTTTTAAAAAATACAGATCTGGGGCCGGCCGAGTGGCGCGATGGTTAAGAACTGGCTTGGGATGCCAGAGGGCCCCAGTTCGGATCCCACATGTGAGGGCCAGCGACACTGCCCTCTACAGCTAAGATGCTGAACAACAGCTCAACCTGGAGCTGGGCTGCCCTGAGTGGCCGAGGACAGCGTAGGCTGCAGCCCCTGTGGCAGTGGGTTGCCATGGGCTACCGTGTGTAGCCAGCAGCCAGCGTGAGCGGCCCAGCCGCCGCAGTGAGCGGCCATCCAGATGCCGGCAACTGATGTGCCTCGCCTGGGAAGAGCGCAATGATGGTGCCAGCTTGGGCCAGTGAAGCAACGTCCTCCACAGCTAGACTGAAGAACAAAAAGACAGCAACTTGTCTGTTTCCCTTCCCCCAATTCCCCAGCGCTGTTCCCATCCCCCCAATTCCCCAATAAAAATCTTAAAAAAAAAATACAGATCTGATCGTGTTAATTCTTTTGCTTAAACCGCTCAATAGCTTCCCATTGTCCAGAGTCTCAGGTCTGTGACAGTTCCTACAAACCCTGAAGGATCTGTCTAGTTCTCTGGTTCCCCTACAACCGACTCCCTTTCCTGGAAACGGGGCCCTGTCTCATTGACTCTGCCCTCCTCCATTAAAGCCCTGTGTTTCCCCATGGGACATCTTCACTCACCCTGGTCCCTCTGCCTCCATGAAGCTTTAGGTCTTGTTTTTAATGTCATTTTCTTCTCTGATACCTGCACACCCACACACCAATCCCACGCCAATCTAATAGGTCCCTCGGGTAAACTCTCAGCACCCTGCATTTTCAGTCATGGTACTTACTACAATTGCTATTGTATACATATAGTATTTTGTTCAGTGACTTCCACACTACGCCATAATTTTCATGAGAACTTGTTTACCACTGTAACCCCTGACACCTAATAAGTACCCAATAAATATTTGTTGAATGCAGGAGTGAATTAAAGTACCAGCAGTCACCCCCTCACTCACTTCCTAAAAGTTAGGGAGACTGGGAGGATCCTCAGATCATCATCTCGCGGAATCTCTGGCCTGTCTGGCCTTTCTCATGCTCATCTGTCTTGCTCCGAACCCTTTACCTTTAGGACTCAGCCCCGACTAACCATCTTTTTCTCTGTGAAGCCCTTTGAGCACCCCTGGACAGTTCCTCTTTCACGTGGACTCCCAGCACCCTCTGAAAAGCTTTACTACAGTACTTATTGATATGTATCTATTTCCAGTTCTGTTTCTACACCCAGACTATCTTCAGGACTTGGACCTTGTTATTTATCTTTGTGAATGGTATAAAGGAGGCATTTCAAAAGTGAATGGAGATCTCTGGTGTTCCAAGAATTTCTTTTGTAGAAAAAAAAAAATCCACCTTGCTTAATTTACATAATTCTCAAAAAGTTACAACTATCACTTAGAACAAGGCCAACTGTCTGGGTGAGGTATCTTCATAAGCCTATTGTGATATATGAAATGCTTATATCCTACCCTTTTTGAGAACTGGCCTTGTCAAGGGGGTGGAAAGAGAGAATTAACAGTCAGCCTAGTTCTGCTCTTTTCTTCTCCCTCTTAGAAAAATTACTTTAAAAGAGAGAGAGTGACTCAGGGACTGCGTGTAAACCTGGAACAAATAGCAAAGAGTACAATGGAAGTTGCTTTTCTCTACGTACACAAGGATATAAAAAAGAGAAGAGAAAGGAAAGAAGACACATACCTAATGCTCTTTGTGGTAATTCCACAAAATGGAAACATAAGAGAGTTAGAAACGCTCTCTTGGGACTCGTGACAGGATGAATTTAAAACAGGGCAGGTAATTGGCTTTCTGTTAGAACACCAACCTCATACACAACATTTACATTCATACCTCTTCCTCCCTGAATAACTCTGTCCCACTCCCAGTTTGATTGATCCATTTGGTATCTACCAGATTCTACAAATGGGAGATGCTTAATCTTAGCCCCTGAGCTGTTTAACTTTTAAGCTTGGATCCTAATAAGGGTTCGACTTGCTCACTTCAGCACTGAGAAGTGCTGTGGAACAGTTACCATACATGGGCAGAGGAGCTGCGCAGAGACGAGGGGAGGGGTGGGGAGGGGAGCTGCTTCAGCACAGCAGTTACATAACCACAAGGGGAGCGCTGCAAAAGGAAAGGCTTCTCTGCCTTCCTTAAAAATATTAAACTCTAAAAATGTCTAAAAGACACCTAACAAGAACATCTGAACTGCTGGAGTTAGTAGCTCAAATATACTCAGGCCCAGAACATCAGTTCAATCTGATAGGTTTATGGGGCTGCTATTTTAAACAACTTTAGATGGCTTGGTGTCCTCAAGCAACAGTTATGGAACTGTATGTGCAGTATGTTTCAGTAAGAGCAGAAGAAATGTCATTTCCTTTTTCATTGACAATGACTTATGAATGCTGACCTACAGACAGTCCCCAAACGAGTTGCGTTCCAATAGTTCATTTCTAAGTCAGTTGTTAGGCACTTGGAACATAGTTTCCCATAGAAACAATTTTAGACGTAGGGGTTTGGATTTCCAGATATGGCCAAAGAAGCCAATGTACCCATAAGTCATTTTACTAAGGACCCTAACCACCATGTCTAACAATGCTTTTCTATGAGGACATGTGTCCTGACATCTAAGCTGGGATTCCTGGCTCATCTTCACTTGTCCTGGAAGGAGTGGACAATGCCCTGAATACAGAGGCTCCCGGCCGGAAGGTGGTGGTGGTGGTGCAGGGGAGGCGGAGGTGCAGGAAAGCAGGCTCCCCGAGCAGCAGTAGAGCAAGGACAAGGTGAGAGTGAGGTCTGCTGGGTCCAGGCCCTGGAAGGCGGTGCACCTGTGACAGTGAACTGTCATTGTATTTGCACTGAAGAGTATTATATTTTCTCTGCCAAGAACTTCCTCAATGTTCAGGATGATGTAACTACCTTCTATTGAGTATGTACTTTGTGCTACAGCATAGTGCTAATTGCTGTGTCTACATTATTTCACTTAGTTCTCCAAACAAACTCAACCTCTGTGGGGCCCACTGTTTTATCTGCATTGAGAAAGAGGGCATGAAGGCTTAGAGACATGAAGTAACTTGGCTAAATCAGCACGTAGAGCCAGCACTTGAACCGAAGCTTGTTTGACTCCAAATCCTCTATTCCATACTGTTTTCCAGGAAATCAGGGAACACTTCTAATAGCCTATTGCTTCGTTTTCCATTTAAGAAGCTTTAATTGGGCCGGCCGAGTGGCGCGATGGTTAAGAACTGGCTTGGGACACCAGAGGGCCCCGGTTCGGATCCCACATATGAGGGCCAGTGACACTGCCCTCCACAGCTAAGATGCTGAACAACAGCTCAACCTGGAGCTGGGCTGCCATGAGTCGCTGGCGACGGCGTAGGCTGCAACCCCTGTGGCAGTGGGTTGCCATGGGCTACCGTATGTAACCAGCAACCAGTGTGAGCAGCCAGCAGCCACAGTGAGCACCCGTCCAGAAGCCAGCGACTGATCTGCCTCGCCCGGGAAGAGTGCAATGATGGTGCCAACTTGGGCCAGTGAAGCAACATCCTCCACAACTAGACTGAAGAACAAAACGACAGCAACTTGTCTGTTCCCCTTCCCCCAATTCCCCAGTGCTGTTCCCATCCCCCAAAACCCCAAATTAAAAAAAAAAAAAAAGGTAGTACATGACCTGTAGAAATTTTAAATAGCAATGATTGACATATATATATATATATATATATATGGTTTTTTTTACTACTTAAAATAATTATGATTACTTATTAAAATACAGTGGTGTTTCCCAGTGTGGATTTATTAAACAAATATCAAGAACTGGAGTCCAAAATAGAAACAGTAATTTCCAGAGGTGAACTCACCCAGCATCAACTTTCTATCTATGGCTCTAAACCCTAAAAAGTGTGGATTTCGGTCGGTGAGGTGGATACTCCTCTTAACCTAACACCCTGTACACTCCTCTCCTTGGCTTCCCTCGCAACTTTATCAGTACCGTTTGTGTGGCTGCCTCGTTTACTCGATTGGAATTCTTTGAGGCAAGGACTACAGAGCTCATTTATCTTTCTGATATAATGCCTGGAAAATTTGAGATTAAATGAATTCTCATGATTTAATGGAGAAAAAGGTGTGTTGAATGAATGTGAATAACATGTCCCAAGGAATGACCTGAACAACTTAGCTAAACCCTAGGGTGTCAGAAATTCAGGGGAAAGAATGGTTTTTTATTCTATCTGGTAAATATAGTTTGGTGAAACACTGTAGGGATAGTTAGGAAAGATCAGGCAGTAAGGAGGAAAAGTGAAGAGACTGGGGCGAGGGGAAGAGGAGAAAAATGAAGTAAGACCTTGGAGCAACCAGGACGGAGTTGGATCATGGACAATAGTGGAGAAGTTGACTTAACAGGAAGTGCGGGTGTGAAAACAATTGTGTGTGTGTTTTGGGGGGGGTGGGTGGGTAGAGAGTTGAGATTATGCTTGAAGGGCTCAAATTTAAAACAACAAAAACATTTTTTTATTAGAGAAAATTGAAGAAAGTGGGGTTGAGTAGAGAAGCCTAAATGTTTGAAATAGTTACAGGGACTGAGAGGAAAAGCTGATTGAAAGTAACGGCTGCCTTATAGCCTTTCTGGAATAAGGCCAATTATGACTTTAAGTAAAAGCCTTGATAAGCAATGCTGAGAGTCTATTTGAGGCTGGAGATTATGAAGTTGTAATTCTTTTGTGTCAAATACTACCTGAGGTGCTCTGAGCTTACAGAGATGAAAAATCAACATGCCCTCACAAGGAGCTTTTGTCTAGTAGGGAGAAAGTCATCTGATCCTTCAAAATATATTTAGTTACAATATTTCCACCTTATTCACTCGTAAATTGGTCTTATTACAATATAGTTAACATTGAAATATAATATGGCTGTCACTGATTCTAAATGCTCTGTTCTTAACATGAGAAAAGTTAAGCAACTTCTTAGATATTTTCAGTTATGGTTATGTCAAATAATTATGATATACTTTATTTCCTGAACCTGTGCTAAGTCAAATGTTGACACCATTCCAAAAAAGAAGTTACCTTTCTGGATCCCTTAAGGAAACTGTTGTTATTAAAAGTATATTTTTATCTATTAAAAACAAATAAATAGACCATTTCAATCGCTGTAGATACAAACTGATTTTATGAGGGTACTTAAAAGGCGAAATATTTGTTCCAGTTGACCTGTGAATCAAACCAAATCTGCTTGGGTGGAAACTTGCTAAGCAAGTTAAACTCAGTCAGGTGTGGGTCCCCAGAGCTCTCACATAACACAGAAAACACATGTAAGCAAGAAGTACGTTTACTTAAACACGATAACAACCACAACTGGACAGAAAAAAATTACACATCTGTTCAACTGAAATGTGTAAAAAGTTCCCATAGTTACTTTTCAAAATGTTATGAGGAACACGATGCCTTCCAAGTTCAAGCTAGCAAAATAACTCACCCTTTCTGCAGCTGATACATCCTCCAGATTGGTAAGGTGTATTTTACAGGGGTGTCTCAAAAAGCATTTGGGTTTTTACTTTTGAGAGCCAATCTTTAACCTAAAAAAAATTTGAACATTAATTATAAATTTTTTTTGTCATTAATAAATCCCAGCTAAAAAGCAGTATTTTTTTACAAATCTGTTTTTGATAATAGATTCCCAGTTCATGTTATATAAATCTTTTTAATAAAAAAAATACTTCAAGTTCATTTCTGAAAACCCATGGAATAAACAATTTGAAAAATCCTTAACACCATTACTCTTCCTCTTGTTTTCTATAAAATTCAGCTGTCTTATACTTCACATATTCTTTTTAGAGGATCAGCTCTTTTTTGAATAGGCACTCTTTTTTTGATCAAGGAATTCATCCTCAGAACTTCTACAAATGTGCAAACAGATATGTTTGGAAATGTTCTTTGAAAATATTGTCTGAAATAGCATGAAACTGGGGCTGGCCAAGTGGTTGGTTAAGAGCTCACTCAAGAGTGCAAACTCTGAGCAACTAGCAGTTCGATTCCCTGCCCGAGCTGAGCTGCTGCTGAGCTGCCAACAGGTGGCAGGATGGCTCAGCTAACAAAAAAAAGTAAAACTGAAATAGCATGAAACTGAAAACAAGCCAATGTCCAGCAATCTTAGTATATCTTTATGAAGAAATACTACACAGCAAGTAAAACGAACTTTTTGAAGAAAACCAACTTTTTGAACTTTTAAATGAAAAATAGTGTTGATATATATGTACAGAATAATCTAATTTTTGTTTTTGTTCTTGTTTGAAATTATCATTGAGTATCTTTAGAGACCAGATAGTCCCAATATTATATAAATTGTTTCAGAGCAAATGAAGGAAAACTTCCCAATTTTTAAAAAGAAGCAAGTATAATATTGATACCCAAATCTATAAAGACAACAATAAAGAGAAAAAAATTATAGGCTAGCATTATTTGTGAATATTTATGCAAAAATTCTAAATAAAATGTCAGCAAATAGACTCTAACATCACAGTAAGAAAATAATTCACTATGACCAAGTAAGTTTATGCCAGAAAAGTATAGATGGGCTGAGCGTTAGGAAATATATTAATCATTCACCTTATTAATAGATTTAAGGAGAAATCATAGCTTATCTCCATAGATGGGGGAGAGCCTTTGATAAATTCAACCATTCCTTATACAAATACAGAAAATAGAACTAGATGAATACTTCGTTAACATTATAAATTATGTTATAAAAAGCCAGCATTTTAGTGAATGCAGAAATACTAAAGGCATTCATCCCTAATGTCAGAAACAAGACAAAGATGTCTCTATCTCTACTACAGTTTTATAAGTGGTATTAACCAATGCAATAAAATAAAAACAATGAGGAGCCTAAGAATTAGAAAATAATGAAAACTATGTTTATGATATGATAGGATACCTGAAAAACTTCAGAGAATGAATTATGAAACAAACTCAAAACAAAAAAAGATAGAATATAACATTAATATGAAAAAACCAATGGCTTTCAAATACATAAATAATGAGTTAAAAAATAAGATGGAAGACAAAACTCCATTTACAATGGCAACAAAAAAGATAAAATACTTAAAAAATATGAAAATTCTATGTGAAGAAAACCATAAAGCTACTGGAAAAAACTTAAAAGTATGCTTGAGTAAAGGAAAGACATCTCTTGTTCTCGAACAGGATGTGTCATCATTATCAAGCTATCAGTTCTCCCTGTTAATTTTAAAAATTTAATTCAATCTCAGTTTTAAAAAAATAACACCAGGATTTTTTTTTTCTTTGGAGGAATTTGAAAAGTTGAAATTAATGTTTGATTTCAAGTCAGTTTGTCGACTTGGAACTAAAGTGGGACTTAAAGAAAAAAGCTATATGCTGGCATTCCTCTAAGAAATGAAACCACTACCACTGAGCCAGCCCTACTCACCTCTAGTTGATTTGCTGCCCTGTGAAATGAGTACTTCTGCTTGATAAATCATCTGGTTTCCAAAAGAAGCTGAAAAATCTCAATTTGCATGTGACATTTTACATGAGTATGTTGCAACAAATTTAAATTAAAAACAAAATAGTTCGGGCAAAATAAAATATACCTTGTAGGTTAGATCCAGGCCACAGGCTGTCAGTTTTTGATATTTTGGAGGTTGACAAACTTTTTCTATACAGGGTCAGATAGAAATATTTTAGGCTTTGCAGGCTACATATAGCCACTGCTGCAATATTCCTGTCTATTTTTATACCATTAAAAAAAAGTAAAGACATTCTTAGCTCAAGGGCTGTAAAAAACAGGCCTTGGGTTTGCTCTCAGAGGATAGCTTGCCAATCTTGGTAAACAGAAATTAGCCTTCAGATTCAACAAGTACTTCCAAAGACAGCCACATTACCTGACCTCTATCCATCACAAATAATTGTGGTTTATTTTTTTTTTTTTATTATTATTATTTTTAGCTGAGCCATCCTGCCACCTGTTGGCAGCTCAGTAGCAGCTCAGCTCAGGCTGGACTTGAACCGCTGTTACTCAAAGCTCAAATTCTTGAGCGCGCTCTTAACCAACTGAGCCACTCGGCCGGCCCTATTGTGGGTTTTTTTAAAATCCAGCTGGGCTAAATACAATATATATAAATTCACTAGCAATTGGCCATTTCATAATGCAGTACGTTTTCTTCCTGTTATATATTTAGGAAGCATATATTGAAAGGGGGTTTATGCACAATTTTAAGTCACTTTCCCACCATCTGTCACATTTTAACTGCTCTTACCAAATGGTGCCATATTAGCTGAAAAATGTTTTCTATTTTACTCCAATTATGTTTTCAAAAGACAGTGTTATTAGGTTTATAATTTAGACTTTTCTGCTCAAGAGTTATTAGGGTGGTTCTTGCTTCTTGGCTGCCAGATATACTTATTTCCTTTTCTAATCCCTTGAAGAGAATCATGTTTGATAAAGTTAGGGATAATAGCATATACTTCTGAGACAGGCCAAGAACTTTATAATCCCATTAGACTAATGATGTGGCAAATATCAGAGGAAAAAGTCATTCCAATTCATTCTTATGAATTGCTGTGGTCCTGGCCCAACCTCAGAAGGGACATTTCAGTGATTTATCTGGCCCTGCACAACTATGAAACTTACCAGGAGACTATAAAATCTCTTTCCTAGAATCATTCAAAAACAGGATAGTGAGATTTTAAAAATAACTACATGCGAAGGTTGGTAAGACAGATATCAGCTCTCAAATACTTTTAAATGTCATAATTCATTGAAAAGATACTGAAAGTATCAATCATAACATTATTGACTGAACCAAATTTGATCCTGGATCACTAGTAATTTGACTCTAGTTCTACTCCAAGTTATGCTCAGTCTTCAGATAAAAACCGAAACCAGCCCAGGACTAAGGATTACCTAGTGCTTTCCTGGACCAATCCCTGTGCTTCTTGATCAGTATCTTGAATTTCAGGAAAGAGCAAACTCAAAAGCAACTCTGAAAGATCAAGATCAGTGATGTGCTGGACTAGGCAAGCCAACGAACTGTTAAGCAACAGCACGAGCCAGCTGTTAAACACAGCCATCAATAAATATTAGATTACATGAACTACGTATAATGAACTATGTAATATGAAAAACGATAATACTAAAACTAGAAACTCAAGGCTCTCTATTTTACATTTTACTATTACCTATGCTTTTAGATTATTTACACGTATTGTATCTGTATGGTAGAAAAATACATCCTTGTATAATGGGGTGCTCTTGAGCAGCTTTTCCCCACTCTGCACTGTCATCCCATTGATAATCTGAGATTGGCTATGCTGGGAGCATTTACACAAATAGGCAAATCCTACCGTTAAGTCAGGCCCTGTCCCTACTTTTTAAAGAATCAGTTAGTTAAATATTTACCAAAACACTACTCACTTAGGAGGGTGCTGCAGCCTCTCTATAGCTCATGTACAGACCCCATCTCAATCATTCTCATGCTAGCCCCACAGAAATACTCAATTAAAAAAAAAAAAAGTTGGACCAGCGAGTGGCGTGTTGGTGAGGAGTTTGGCTTGGGATGCCAGCTCTGAGCAGCAGGGCCGCAGTTTGGATCCCACATGAGGGCCAGTGTCGCTGCGCCCTCTACAGCTAAGTTGGTGAACAACAGCTCGACCTAGAGCTGGACTGCTGTGAGTTGCTGGTGATGGCGTAGGCTGCAGTGGGGCTGGCTGGCAGCAGGCATGAGCTTTCGTGAGCCGCAGTGAGCGGCCACCCAATGGCAGGTGAGTGACTGCCTCACCCAGGAAGAGCACAATGATAATACCAACATGGGCCAGTGAAGCAACGTCGTCCACAACTAACTGAAGAACAACAAGGACAGCAACTTGTCTGTTCCCCTTCCCCGATTCCCCAACACTGTTCCCCTCTCCCAATTCCCCAATAAAATCTTTAAAAAAAAAAGTTGCCTAAACATTTATAAAATAGAATCTTTTAAGAATCATTAGAAATGGTTTCCTTTTTGTACATACCTTCTCTCTGAACAAGGAAGCATCTTTTATAATAAAGAGCAAACTGGGTCTGAGAAATTTCAGAATTCTGACAATGTTTTAAGGAAAAGCTTCTGACTGGTTATTTTTACTTTTTGTTCTTTGTCTCTTACATCAAATACTTTCTCCTGGGAGAAGAGCTGTTGCCCTAAGGCAATGTAAACTGGCCTCAAGAACAATCAAAGATGGGCCAATTAGCTCCCACCCACCTCCAGGAAGTGATTAAGGAGGCCTGGAGCAAGTCCAAGCAATACAGAGGCCAGATTCACTAGCAAATGGCTTGGATGCATTTGGGTCACTTCCGACATATGGAGTATCTCCTTCAAGTTACTTAAAAGAATATCAAAATTGGACACTGTGAAAAAAAAAGGGCATGTGTATAAAAGGGTATTACATACTAGTTTTGATTTTTGTTTGTCTTAGAGTGCCTGCAAATACTCTAAATGCCTAAGCTGTACTGGAAAAAGATGTATACACAGGACATACATTACTTTTAACCCACTTTTTAGGTAGTTGAAAAAAAATCCCCCAAATCTTGTTGGTGATGTGTACTATACTGACACCACTATATCATCTTATAAAGCACATAAATCAGGACAAAGGGCCACATGTTTGTTCTTTATAGTAGAAAGGCATAAAAAATTCAGAAGAAAGTTCTCATGTCTGAGGAATTAATACCCAACTCTAAATTTGAGGAATGGCAACTTTCTGGATTTTTTCTGTGGAAAATTTGCAAAGATGATACGGTATACTGAGAACTAATCACACGCATTTTCCACTAAACACTGAGAAATAGGAAAGCAGCCATTAGTGTTTTAAAGGTTATTTCCCAGCATGTGTGAGTGCCTGTGTGTAATGGAGCCTTCAAAGGTACCCTTAGCTCTTAACATTTAATATTTGAATGAAACTAAAAAATGTTATCAAGTCAAGATGGCTCTGATTTCCAAAAAGTTATTTGTAAACCTAACTTAGGTGGATGGCTTTACTTGCACTATCCTATTTTGATGAGCACTGTGGGAATATGGCTATCCTGCTTTCAAGCAATCAAAAACAGTGAAAAACATCTATACCTTTTACTTTATTTAAAATTAATAAAATGATAATCACATTTACAGGTAAATGACAACTCAATACAATTGGTTGGATAATATAAAAAATTTACATATTCACAAGCACACAGATCCTTTACCAACATTGAATATTTTAGTCTATGTAGTCAAAGTCTTCTGGAATTCCAAAATTTTTATCAATTTTATTTTCTTCAAACCCAAATTTTCTTTTGGCCCAAGATTTTATTGCAAATATGTTATCTATAAATAAAATAAGAAATAGTTTTGAGAATTCAAAACACAATCATAAAACATTTCAAATATAATTATATCCATTGCTTTTACTTCTTTTACTTTCCGAAGTATCAAAATAAGGAGTTTTCTATAGTTTCAAGAGCAACGGCAATTAATTTCAGAAGAAAATATTTAATGATATTTTGAATAAAGCAGATCTCTTATTTACTTATTTATCTATTGATTGATTGATTTTAGCTGAGCCATCCTGCCACTTGTTTGCAGCTCAGCTCGGGCCGGGACTCGAACTGCTGTTGCTCAGAGCTCGCACTCTTGAGCGAGCTCTTAACCAACTAAGCCACTCAACCGGCCCCTAGGTCTCATATTTAAAAATTCAGAGGACCGGCTAAGTGGCTCAGTTGGTTAAGAGTTCGCTCAAGAGTTTGAACTCTGAGCAACAGCGGTTCGAGTCCCGGACCAAGATGAGCAGCTGCTGAGCTGCCAACAGGGGGCAGGATGGCTCAGCTAAAAAAAAAAAAGAAAAAGAAAAAGAAAAAAAGTAAATAAATAAAAATTCAGTGAATTAGTTGCCACTAAAGAATATGTGACTTAAGACTAATCCAAAGACAGGGAAAGGCTAACGGTGCCTCTTCCTCATGTCCACAGCAGAGGCCAGGCCTCTGTCACCTCAGGAATTACGAGGTGCTCCTGTTCCCGAAGGGAGCACATTCTCTCCAGACCGTCTTCCCTCCCTGGCAGACAGTAACGGCTTCCAAACAATCAGGTCAGCGTAAGGCAGACTGGGGTGAGGAGCAGGGATGGGGTTCCTCTCTAAAGACTAAGATAGTGACAGATGTATCCTCAGTGTCCTCTAGGGAGAATTTAAAATGCATTTTACCACTGAAAAAGTGTTATCTCTTCTTAAAGGAATTTACCCCAAGGAAATAAAACAAATTGTGTACAAAGATATACGGTCAAATTTTCATCCCAGTGTAAAAAATAAGAGCAATCTAAATGTCTAATCACCTGCGAGTGTGTCTATGCACAGGTGTGAGGAAGTGGCCAATCCTCACATGCTTCGTGGTTGCACGGCGGAGGGTGGGGGGGTGAGAATGATGGCGAGTTTTCTTTTTTTAATTTGACATGTTTTCTTTAATGAACCTATACCACCTTTATAATGAACACGTATTATAAATATAGAAAAATAATGGTATACATTTCTGGTTCAGAGTATTCTATAAATGTTAAGCATTATATTAGTAGTGATAATGAAGTAAAAGGGTTAAAATAGGTTCTTTTGGAGTTTTATGGGCCGAAGTGTGTCACCTCCCCCAAATTCATAGGTTGTAGTCCTAAGCCCTAGTACCTCAGAATGTGACTAGATTTGGAAACTGGATCTTTAAGGAGGTGATTACATTAAAAGGAACCCATTGGAGTGGGCCCTCATCCAATCTGACTGGTGCTCTTATAAGAAAGGGAACTGTGGACACACTGAGATACCAGGGTCATGAATAGGAAAGACCATGTGGGGAGACACAAGAAGGGGGCCATCTACAAGCCAAGGAGAGAGAAGTCTCAGAAGAAACCTAACTTGCTGACATCTTGATTTTAAACTTCCAGCCTCCAGAACTGTGAGAAAATAAATATCGTTTGTTTAAGCCACCCAGTCTGAAGTATTTTGTTATGGTATCCTTAGCAAATTAGTATATGGAGTTTGATCACTTTTAAAAATATTGTTTTAAGTTTAATTCCAGGTTTTAAATAATAATAACTATTTGGAATGAAGCTCATTTCTAAGGTTAATCCTAATACATCAAATAGAATGTTAAAAAAATATTCTCAACTTCTTTCAATTAAAATGAGATAGAATATCAATAGATATTAAATAAATCTTTATTTTTTAGAACAATCTAAAACAAAGGTTTACTTTTTATAAGGACCTACGCGAGAATACTAAATACTAATAGCATGAGGTGCTCCAGGCTGATCGGTTTAGTGTTACCAGTGTCTGCACAACCCATCCGTTCTTGTAAAGCACAGCCAGACACATACAGAGGGCCCACTGCTACATAAGATAGGTATTAAGTGTACAGGTATTCCAGGACATAAAGAGCCTTGCCTTCAAACTGACACAGGAATAGAGAGAAGAAAATCAATTCATTACTAAACAATTTCAAAGTGATGTGTATGTCAGAGAGAAAAGATGGAGTATTATGTGTACAGCTTTCACAATAGGCTCCAAGAGTACAGACAGATTTCCAGGAAATGAGAGAACAGATGCAAGTTTGAAAGTAGGAAGTTTGGAGAAATGAACTTCACACCCAGATCAGGAGAGAAGACAATGAGGCACCACGTAAGGCTGTAGCCTCTGCAGGAAAGAGCTCCTGATGCACACCACGGGGAGAAACCTTTTTAGTATAAACTTTCTATGATTAAAAACAAACAAAAGAACAAGAGCCTCTCCACGACAATGCTGAATGGACCAATTCAAAAAGACTCCATTAAACAAGTCCTTGGGAGTGCTGCATGCCTGCCTTCCAGACAACGTTACTCAGAATCCTGATAGTTCATTCATTCCCTGTCAAATAATTTTCCTATTCCGTGGAAATTTTTATAAATGGATTAAAAGAATAGAGTTTTTTTGTTTCTTAAAGAAAGAGCCTTAAGACTGGTAGAATTCCTGTTAATTAATATGGTGGCATACCCAAGAGATAATACTGAGGCATAGGATGGACATATCATATGCGTGAGTCTATTGGTAGGACCTCACAACATCTATTCCCTGCTCACTCATCAAAATGCCTCTCATACAAAGTTATACAAAGTCCACTATCTTAATTATTAAGCAAGGTGTTATATAATTTGTTAAATCACATTTAAAGTGTATTTACTGTCACAAAACATTTAGATGTGATATTTCTAGTTATATTTATACCCTAAGGTAATCTCTCATTCTATAAAACTGAAATACTGAACTGCTGGACAGTAAATATTCTCAATTCTAGATACATTTTAGGGACTTTTCTAAGTAAAAAGAAACCAAACCTTAACTAAGAATTACATAACAATCTTTAGTTATAAGGATTACTGATGTTTTCTTTTTACTTATTTTGAAGACTGGGAGGTTTTCTGAAGTGTAACTTGTTTTAACTCCATTTATCTCTTCATAATACTTTAATGTTGGAAGGAATAAGTTGTAACCTCAAATGAAAATATGGTTCTTTACAGCTGTTTCTGCTATTCTAAAAATATCTTCCTTCCTACATGATTTTAAAAGTTCCAAGTTCTTTCTCAGCTAATAACATGGGGGTGGGGGGAGGAAGTTGTTCAAAATTTTTTAAATTATAATTTTGGAAGTTTACGATCAACTGGAAAACATGAAAGGAATTTTTTTTAAAAGGAGAAAGGGAAAAGGGGAGTATTTGTGTATCTATTTGTCTAATGTTGTGCTAAAGGACTTAACAACTGTCTTATTTAATCCTCCCAAAATGTGAGACAGATACTATCCACACTGAGCAGATGAGGCAGCAGGTTCAGAGAAGTTCAATAAGTCGCAGAGCAAATAATAAGCACAACCTGGATTCCTTTCAAAGTCAAGTTCCTCCCACCATATACGCAGGCTGCCTGATCCTCCTGTTTGCTGAGCTGCTTTGCTCAGCACCATTGGTGGAAATTACTTTATGACTCTTGTCTTATCTTTAACCTAAAAATTCACTTGCTTTTTTCTCACTCAAAATTTTGTATTTCTCAAACCCATACGATAGCACTGTTTATTATTTATTTATACTTGATTGGAAATACATTTCATTATTTTCTTTTTTCTAATGTTAGTCTGCTGTTTTTATCCCACTCTGTTCTTATCACTAACGTATTACATTATTTTGGAAATAACTTCGTAATAAATGAGACTGCAATTTTATAGGAACCAAAGGCCAATTCCATTGATTTTATCTGTCTACTTAATTCTAAAATAAACAAGGGAAAATGAGTCTAAAATTTTGTGTGAAATACAGAGGCCAGGACATGGAGTCAGGGAAACCTGGCTCAAATCTGTTTCCAGGTGACTAATCACCTTGACTTAAAGCATTCACTTTAAGCTTTCTGATCTCTGTGTTAATGCAATCTTATCTATCTTCTCCCACAGAAACAGAACAAGGATGAGTAATGCATGTAAAGGCATTATAAACTCTTCCCAGGATGGGACAGTTCAATGATCATTATTTTATAATTAAATACGGGAAAAAAATCAGTGTAATTTTTGGACAGGTTTTAACAATACTAATTATACTTGTATATAACTCACAGCAATAATTATTTATTAGCTTTCTTCTAAACTTTAAGATACATAGATAATGCCTTATTAATTCACATTCTTAGTATCTCTCTGCTGTAGACCATAGGGTATATCCATTGGAGAATGGATTAATGAGGCATTTATAGGAAGGGAGGCATACGGAGAAGACAGTATCATGTAATGGGTTGGATCTTGGACTCTGGAATCAGAAAAGCTGGATTCTAATTCCTGCTCCACTGCCTAGCACCTGTGTGACCCAGGGCTCATGAGGGCCTCAGTTTCATCTCTAAAATTAGGGATAATAATCCTATCTACCTCACAAGACTGCTGTACAGATAAAATGAGAATGCACCATAGACACTTTTTACAATGCCTGGATTATTGTCAGCCCTCAACAAATGTTAGCTGTTATTATTAGCAAGAAGACAAATCTTTAGGATTCCATGAAACTCTTTAAGTTGCATGAAGGTTAAGTGATTAGCCCAAAGTGACTCATCTGGGAAAAGTCACACTAAAGTTAAACTGGAAGCAGTCATTGGTTTTTCAAAAAATCTTATACTTTACAAAATGACTCATAATAAGGTTTTTAAAAATAATCTTAAGTAGCTAAAATGATTTAATATGTAAAAACCTTTAATACACACATTTCCAGAAATGTCTTTTCTTGAACAAAACTAGGCACAATAGCTTCTGCATTTCACATCATAGTAAGTGTGGAGGAAGCTTAACTATAGTTTAGCAGCCGCTGTGATACCTACCAGTCCATCTGTTAGCAGCTTCTTTGGCTGCTTTATTTGCTTGACCTGGAAAAAAATATATACACATAACCATCTTTATCTGTCTAGAGATACTTTTTCTTATATGAACAAAGATTATACAAATAAAATGGCTATGGAAAAAAGCTCAAACAGTACCATATTGTATCTCACAAACCTGCTTAACTTCCAATGGAAATTTTAGATAGTTGTAATTATGTTAGTCATTAATAGAAAGTCAAAGTGAACAATTTCCCTTTCCTAAATGCCCATTATTATTGTTTTCCTCCTTTAAAGACAACATGTAAGTTTAACTGAGATGTATTTCTCAAACAATTTACAACACCAAAAGAGGATAAAATAATTAAGTTTAATGGTAAGAATTTTAGTGTACGGATGTATGTCAGATCACAATAAACCTGATCTTAAAAAATTTTTCAATGGTCATACAGTGACCCTGCAGGAGGAAATATTTACTTTATATTTAATTATATACCTGGCTATTAAATGTGTCTGTATTGATATTATGTCTTTCAAGTTAATCTACACAGCATATAACAATGCCATAATCAACTGGGCATAAATATTATTTGCAATGATGGCATTTATTGATTGAAAGATAATTTATATACCACAGAATTCACCATATGATAGTGTACAATCCAGTGGTTTCTAGTATATTCACATGGTTGTACAACCATCACCACGTAATTCCAGAACATTCTCATCATCCAAAAGGAAATCCCACATCCATTTAGGAGTCACTCCACATTCTCCCTGCTCCCAGCCCCTGGAGAGCACCTATCTACTTTCCATCTCTATAGATTTCCCTGTTCTAGACATCTCATATAAACAAAACCGTACAACATGTGTCTGGCTTCTCTGACTTAGCACAACGTTTTCAAGTTTCATCCCTGTTGTGACATGTATCACTGCTTCATTCCTTTTTATTGCCAAATAATATTCTATCATGTGGCTCTACCACATTTTTGTCTAAGCATTCATCAGTTGTTGAATATTTGGGTTGTTATTGTAATATGACTAGTTTAATAATTTTTGTGTGAACATGTTTTCAAGTTGGGCACACATCTAGAAGTGGAATTGCTGGCTCAAATGGTAACTCTAAATTGTTTTTAAAAGTGGGTGCATATTTTAACAGTCCCCCCACCCAGCAATCTAAGAGTTCCAATTTCTCCACATCCTCACCAATAATTTTTTTCTATTCTTTTTATTATAGCCATCCTAATGGGTGTAAAGTGGTATCTCATTGTGGTTTTGATTTGTATTTCCCTAATGACTGAAGATGTTTATCTTCTTTTCATATGCTTAATGGCTATTTGTATATTTTCCTTGGTGGGGGGGGGGATATGTCTATTCAAGTCCTTTGCCCGTGTTTAAATTGGGTATTTTTAAAATTTTTTATTGTTGAGCTGTAAGATATATATATATATATATATATATATATATATATATATATATATACACACACACACACATATATATATATATATTTATATATATATATTTTTTTTATGAACACCCAGGTTACCTCTGTATCTTGGCTATTGTAAGTAGAGTAAGGCAGAGAAAGACAAATACCATATGATTTCACTTATATGAGAATCTAAAGAACAAAGTAAACAAACAAAACAGAAACAAACTCATAGATACAGAAAACATTTTGATCTAGGAGGAGGGTGGGGATGAGTGAAAAAAAGGAAGGGATTAAGAAGTACAAATTGGTAATAACAAAATAGTCATGGAGATATAAAGTACAGCATAAGGAATACAGTCAATAATATTGTAATAACTATGTCTGGTATCAGGCAGGTACCAGATTTATCAGGGTGATCAATTCCTAAGTTATATAAATGTTTAACACTATGTGGTACACCTGAAACTAATATAATATTGTATGTCAACTTTAACTGAAAAATAAAACAATTATTTAAAAAAATATATATACATACATACATTTTTTGGATATTGAAGACTTGTCAGATATAGGGTTTGCAAATATTTTCTCCCATGCTGTGGGTTTTCTTTTCACTTTTTTTTTTTTAACTTTTTTTTTTCCTCTTATTTTTATTGGGGAATAGCCATGGTCATTGGTTACACTTTGCTTTCATGCTACACTGGCATAGCTGACTCTTTTAAGGAGGACGTAGCTCATGATGGCCCATGCAGGGATCAAACCGGCAACCTTGGTGTTATCAGCACCACGCTCTAACCAACTGAGCTAACCGGTCACCCTCTCTTTTCACTTTCTTGATAATGTACTTGGACACACACAAAAAAGTGGTAAATTTTGATGAAGTCAAATTTATCTATATTTTCTTTGATTGATTGAGCTTTTGGTGTCATATCCAAGTAACTGTTCCCTAATCCAAGGATATATCTATGTTTTCTCCTAAGCATTTTATAGTTTTTAGCTCCTACCATTTAGATTTTTTATCTGGTTGAGTTAATTTTTTAAGTACAGTATGAAGTAGAAGTCCAGGTTGATTCATTTGTATGTGGATGACCGGGTTGTGCCCAGCACAGCTATATGAAAACACTTCATTCCTGATTGAATGACACCCTTGTTGAAAACCCACTGGATTTACTTCTGGGCTCCCAATTCTAATCCATTATCCTAAATGTCTATTCTTATACAAGTGCCACACTATCTTGGTTACTGTAGCTTTGTACTAAGTTTTGAAATTGGGAAATCTGAGCATTCCAGCTTTGTTGTTCTTTTTCAAGATTCTTTTGGCTATTCTGGGTCCCTTGCATTTTCATATGAATTTTAGAACCAGCTCATCAACTTCTGAAAAACAGTTGGAATTTTGATAGCTTTTACATTGAATCTGAAGACCAATTTGGGGAGTATTTCCACCTTAACAATATTAAATCTTCTAATCTGAGAACATAAGATGTCTTTCTATTTATATAGGCCTTTAATTTCATTCACTGTTTTGTAGTTTTCAGTATGTCTTGCACTGCTTTATTTTATTCCTACGTATTTTATTCCTTTTGCTATTATAATTGGAATTTTTTCTTAATTTCATTTTCAGAGTGTTCATTTTTAGTAAATAAAATACAGGTGTTTTTGTATATTGATTTTGTATCCTGCAATCTGCTGACCTCACTTATTAGCACTAACAGATTTTTTGGGGGGATAGTTTGTTTAAGGCTATGTATATAAGATCATGTTAACTACAAATACAGTTTTACTTTTTCCTTTTCAACACACATGCCATTTCTTTCTCTTTCTTGCCTAAATGCCCTGGCTTGAACTTCTAATATAATGTTGAATAGAAGTGGTGAGAGTGGACATTTTTCAGGAAAGCATACAGCCTTTCGCCATTCAATACAATGTTAGCTGTGGATTTTTTGTAGATGTTGTTTTATTAGATTGAGGAAGCTCACATTTATTCCTACTTTGCTGAGTGTTTTTATCATGAAAGGGTGTTGGAATTTGTCAAATACTTTTTCTTTGTCTATTGAGACATCATGTGGGGTTCCTCCACCTTTATTCTATAAATGTTTTATTTGATTGATTTTTGTATGTTGAACCAACCTTGCATGCCTGGGATAAATGTCAGCTAATCACGGTGTATAATCCTTTTCATATACTGCTGGATCTGATTTACTAGTATTTTGTTGAGAATTCTTGCATCTATATTCATAAACAATATTTACCTATAGTTTTCTCATTATGATGTCTTTGTCTTGTTTTGGTATCATGGTAACACTGACCTCAAAAAATGAGTTAGGAAGTGTTCTCTCCTTTTCTAACTTTTTATTTGAAAAGTTAATTCTTTAAACTGGTAGAATTCTCCCAATTCTACAGCCCCATTGTAGACTGGGCTTTTCATTGCAAGAAGTGTTTTGATTTCTAATTCAATCTCTTCACATGGTATAGGTCTATTTAGTTAGTCTATTTCTGCTTGAGACAGTTTTGGTAGCTTGTATCTTTCTGGGAATTTGTAAATTTCATCTAGCTTATCAAATTTATTGACATACAACTTCTTATACATTTCCTTATAGTCTTTTATTTTCTGTAAGGTTGATAATAATGTTCCCTCTTTCATTTCGAATTTAAGTAATTTGAATCTTTCTTTTTTTCTTGGTCAGTCAAGATAAAGGTTTGTCAATTTTGATCTGCTTAAGGAACCAACTTTTGGTATCACTGATTTTTCTCTTGTTTTTCAATTCTCTTTACTCTTATTTCTTCTCTATTCACTATATTTACTTCCTTCTGCTTGCTCTTTCTTTCGTTTTTCTTTTTTTTTAAAAGATTTTTATTGGGGAATTGGGGGGATGGGAACAGCACTGGGGAATTGGGGGAAGGGGAACAGACAAGTTGCTGTCGTT
>NW_017731408.1:3646967-3697617 GCF_001890085.2 Hipposideros armiger | reverse complement strand
GGGGGGGGGGGGGGCATAGCCACCATCCCACATGGGCGTCGAACCAGCAGCCTTGTTGTTAAGAGCCCACGCTCTATCCACTGAGCCATCCGGGCAGCGGCTCAGCTCAAGGTGCCGAGTTCAGCCTTAGTTGTGGGTGGGCGTAGCGACCATCCCATGAGGGAGTTGAACCTGGCAGCCTTGTTGTTAAGAGCACACACCCTATCCATTGAGCTATCCAGGCGGCAGCTCAGCTCAAGGTGCCGAGTTCAGTCTTAGTTGCAGGTGGGCGTAGCCCACCATCTAACAGGCAATCTTGTTGTTACACCAGCTGAGCCATCCTGCCACCTGTTGGCAGCTCAGCGACAGCTCAGCTTGGGCGCAGCATCACTGGCCCATGTGGGAATCGAACTGGTGGCCCTGTTGCTCAGAGCTCACATGCTTAAGCCAACTTTTAACCAACTAAGCCACTCAGCCGGCCCTCTCTCTATATTTTTTAACATAGGCATTAAAATGTTAATAAATTTCCCACTGAGTAATGCCTTCCTTACATTCCAGTGTGTGTTGGGCCATATTTCAACACTCAGCTAGGCAATTTACAAACTCTGCCTTAGCCTTCTTTCCCTGCTTGCACAGAGTATAAAGGTCAGCAAGAGGTAGGAGATTAGAACCTTCTCAGGTCTTTCCTGAGAACGTGCACAGGTCTATGCATGCATGTGGCCTTCCAGATTTCCAGGAATATATGCTTTTCAAGGCACCTGTGAACATCTCTTTCAGCGTCTCCTTTTAAACTTTTTAGTTAGTCTACTGTTTGCCTTAACTGTTACTTATCACCTAAGATAGCTGCAAAGTTAAAAACTCTTGTCTGTAAGCCTGTTAGCACTGGACATACTCCAAGCGAGGTTAAATAAAGACAACCCTTTCTATTGGTGGCTTTCAGAGAACCGCTCAAGTTGTCAAATAATGACAATTCTTTGGGAATGAAGGTTTTAAAGAGATGCAGCTCCATTCTGCTCCCTCTGATACTAGGAATGCAGGGCTGTTATTTTTCAAGGCTGGAGAGAATGGGTTTAATAAAGGGCAAGTTAAAATACCACAAGTTAAAACACCACAAAACATCTATTGTTGCTGAGATTCAACCATTTTTCTTGATTAGGCAAATCTTTGGTCCATTTCTACAATTTTGGAAAAGATGTGACAATTTTTGCCAGCTCTCATGGAAGGGTCAATTTTCAGAGGTCCTTACATCACCATTTTTACTGTCAATTCTGGCATTTATTTCTAAGAAAATTTCTTAAGTGCTTCTAAGATTTATTTTCAAGTACTTTTGTGGGAACTCAATTTTTACTACAATTTATTTTAATCTGTTCTCAAGTAATGGTCAACATTTATTAACATTAAAATTAACATTTACTTTTTATAAATTATTCCTTTTACTTCTAACCTCTCGGATATTTGTAACTAATTTTGCTAATAATACTTGCTTAATATCAATAATTCAACCGGAATAATGAAAAATAAATATTTCCTACAGGAATTGAGAAATGAGTAAGAGATAATACATATGTCTACAAGAACATAAGGGTTATAGCTATTACCAGCAGAAAAACTATTTAAAAATAAACCATGACAGAATTAAAGATAAGCTTAATTGTTGTAATCTGGGTGTTATACCAATGCTATTAAGAATCAAATCCTATTAAAATCAATTTGTGAAACTCACAATCCTTTAATCAAGTATAATCTGTTCTGCAATAACATGATAGCTGAAATCCTTCATTATCAAAAAGCACTGTTAAAAACAAAAATCTCATGGGGAAAGGGGATTTGGGGTGAGTACAGGTTAAAGTCTAAAAAAGTTCTCTAGAATCAGTGATAGAGATCACTGCCATTTACTATTAATATATTCAAATTTCTTGAATCTGTGGGTTATATTTTCATCAAATTTGAAAAAAAATTAGCCTTTATTTCTGATATTTATCTAATCTGATAGTTACTTCTTAAGATATTTTTCTGGCCTAGAAACCCCTCTTCCCTACCCAACATACACTTTTCTGGGACTCCAATCACACATATATTAATTAGGTCACTTGAAGTTGTCCTACATCTCATGAATGCTATTTTCATTAATTTTTTTTTCTCTCTTTCATTTGGGATAGTGTTTATTGCTATGTCTTCAAATACACTAATCCTTTCTTTTGCAGAGTTTAATCTGCTGTTAATCTAATCCAGTGTATTTTTTGTTTCAGACACTGCAGTGTTCATCTCCTGAAGTTTGACTTGGGTCTTTTTTATATCTTCCATGTGTTTACTTAACTTTTTGAACATATAGAACACATTTATAGTAACTTTTAATGTTATGGTCTTCTAATTCTACTATTTGTGTCAGTTCTGACTAAAGGATTATATTTATTAAGGATCTTGTTTTCCTACTTCTTTATATTCCCTATAATCTTTCATTGCATGACAGACATTATGAATTTTATTTTGCTGGGTGCTAGGTATTTTGTACTCCTATAAATATTTTTGCACTTTGTTTTGGAATGCCAAAAGTTACTCTGCAATAATTTGATGCTTTCAAGATTTGCTCTTATGGTTTCTTAGGTGGGCCGAGAGCAGGCAAGACCTTCTTGAGTACTCTACCAATGCCTTGTAGGTTACAGATTTTTCCAATCTGGCTGGTAAGAATAGGCACTATTCCTGGTCCTATGTGGGTGCCTGGCACCGTTCCTTCTAATCCGTTGAGAACGTTCTTTCCCAGATTTGGGTACTCTTCTCATGCATGTATTGAATACTTGAGGGGAACCCTCTATAATAGAGATTCATGGTTCTCTTTCTGAGTAACTAACTCTCTTTAGTGTGCAGGCCTGTAAACTCTACCCATGTTGGGCTCCCTGAATTCTCAGTTTCATATCCTCAACTAAGGGAGTCTGCAGGACTCCGCCCACGTTCTCCTTCCATGTGCCAACAGCCAGGAAACTCAATAAAATAAGCTGGAACAGTAGGAAGGCTTTGTTTCCTTTCTCTAAGAATAACTGTTCTTCGTTGTCTGATTATCAATTATCTTGAAAAACCATTATTTTATATATTTTGGGGTTTTGTTTTTTTTAGGTGAAAGGATAAATCCAGTCTGTTACTACTCTGTCTTGGCTGGAAGGAGAAGTGCCACATGTGAGTCAAGTTTTATTCATTAGCTGTTCTCAATTTTAAAAGCAGAAGAATTGCACATTATAAAAGTATAAACTGAAGTTAGACTAAAAATTCTTTTTACAGGTATACAGGCTTTGCCAATTATTTTCCTTCAGATTGTAGTTTGGCTGCTTTCCATAGAAAAAGATATCCTACCTTGAAATCTAAAATACATTTATGGAATAATGTAATTATCCTACATATCTACTGTGTATTAAATATGTTGTAGTTTTCTATAATTAATGTATTCTATAAAACTAGGTAATTTTTTTTTTAAAGATTTTTATTGGGGAATTGGGGGATGGGAACAGCGCTGGGGAATTGGGGGAAGGGGAACAGACAAGTTGCTGTCCTTTTGTTCTTCAGTCTAGTTGTGGAGGACGTTGCTTCACTGGCTCAAGTTGGCACCATCATTGCACTCTTCCCGGGTGAGGCAGATCAGTCGCCGGCTTCAGGATGGCCGTTCACTGTGGCTGCTGGCTACACACGGTAGCTCATGGCAACCCACTGCAGCAGGGGCTGCAGCCTACACCGTCGCAGGGGACTCACAGCAGCCCAGCTCCAGGTTGAGCTGTTGTTCAGTATCTTAGCTGTAGAGGGCAGTGTCACTGGCCCTCATATGTGGGATCCAAACCGAGACCCTCTGGCGTCCCAAGCCAGCTCTTAACCAACGCGCCACTCTGCCAGCCCAAACTAGGTAATATTTTTAATGAAGAAAAAAAATAGCACAAAGCCAGGAAGGAAAGACTTATCCTCTCATTCCCCTATTACAATCAGAAATGCACAATGTCAAAAATTAATACATCTGTAACACAATCAATATTACAAATTCTATAGGATCCAAATATAGATCCATCTTATGTGGATTTAATATTAATAAATATTAAAAGATAATCTCATTCTGATATTGATGAAGAATAATAAAGTCTCTTAACTCACTCTAAATCAGAAAACTGTTTCTTCTCATTCACTTAAACCTCATACCCATAGTACTCATTCACATTGGTATGTTTTCCTTGGGTTGAGACACAAAGGAATTACCAAGCTTTTAAATTCAAGAATTAAGATGGAGAGCAGAATTCAGGAAGCCAGTATCAAATTGTAGTTACAACTTCTTCCTCAACTATGCTACTCTATTCTCCAGAAAATCCATCACCTTTTATATACCCTGAAACTTCTTCAAGTTTTTTTTTTCTTTTTAAGAGGCAGTGTACTTGTTAAAACTGCTGCTTGATTCAGAGGTACAAGGAACAGTAACATCTGAAGTTACACGCCTGAAACAGAAGCTTTCCCACTTGATGAATCAGCCTGGCACAATTCTCTATCCGTGTTGATTTTCTGCACTTCAAGATGGTCCACTGTCTTAGGATCACCATCAGTATATGTCAGAGCAGTTTTATGAGCATAAATAAGACTTTTAGTCATTCCTGAGAGGACAGAAGTAATCAAAACCATTAAAAGTACTGTAAAAATGGGAGGTCCTAAGTAGAAGAGATATCAGTCAGGGTCATCTAACCAGGAGACAGCTGTGGCAATACAACGGGGACCACGAAGTGGAAAAGCAGAAACCTTGACTGGGTATGGCTAAGAGATGGGGGTCCTAGACAGAAAAGAGAATGAAATGGGTAAACAAAGAGTTGGCACTTCAAGGAAAAAGTCCAAGAATTACACAAAACTGAAATCAGGAAGGAAGACAGAAACGCGTTGGTTAAAAGCTGGCTTGGGACACCAGAGGGCCCCGGTTCGGATCCCACATATGAGGGCCAGTGACACTACCCTCTACAGCTAAGATGCTGAACAACAGCTCAACCTGGAGCTGGGCTGCCGTGAGTCCCCTGCGACGGTGTGGGCTGCAGCCCCTGCTGCAGTGGGTTGCCATGGGCTACCGTGTGTAGCCAGCATTCAGCGTGAGCGGCAGTCCAGAAGCCAGCAACTTATCTGCCTCGCCAGGGAAGAGCGCAATGATGGTGCCAACTTGGGCCAGTGAAGCAATGTCCTCCACAACTGGACTGTAGAACAAAAGGACAGCAACTTGTCTGTTCCCCTTCCCCCAATTCCCCAATAAAAATCTTAAAAAAAAAAGAGTAATAAGTGAAGGATCAGACTAGGTACTGTTTTACTGCATGACACCAGAATTTTCATGATGAACTGCTTGCTATAGGGCACAGCCATGCTGATCCTGAAAATGAACCAGCTGAAGGTATTAAATCTGGGTAAGAAAACTGTTCTTAATGCTCTTTCCTGAGCTGCTCTAGGGAAGTCACAAAACATTTGATGTTCTCTTTAACAAGCAGTCTGTGTTTCCTTTTAAAGATGAAGCATGAGCAAGCCTAGCTTCCTGGTAGTAACCTCCTACTTGTCACCTGCTGCTTTGATGTGCTCGTGTTCATTGACGGTCATTTCATATTAGTGAAAACTTTAAACCAGATTAAAGTGGTTAATTTTGTAGCAATGGGTTTGGTTAGCCCTTTCTTTTTCAGGATGATGATAAACGAGTCTCTGGGCAGTGTGAAAGACCTCACGTGTTGCCCCAAATACTTAATTTACAGCAAGTGACTGGCTCGGGCGTTCTTCTGCCTCCAGCTCTCTTTGAAAACCACCCTGGGTAATCAGCTAAACCGGGGCCAGTACGTCTCACCATCTAGGCTGTTGCTGCATGTGCATGAACAGTGCCTCTAGGAGCCGTGCAAAGCAGGGGCCTGTCTATAAAATCAAGCTTAACTTTCGATTACATTCACTGGACTGCTTAAAAATTTTAAATTGTAAAGAATACAATAAGGGATAAGTTAATTGTAATCCAACTGTTCTCAGGTCAATTTAAAAGTGCCAAATATTTTCAGTTTCTCTCAAAGCCTTCAATCTCATGGCATAATATCAGTTTTTCTAAAAGTTTCACTTGGAAAAGTTCCCTAAATGAAAAGACAGGCTAAGCCAGAAAAATGTCAAGAAAGTTATTCATATTTTCCTAAGCAATTAAATATAGTTTCTTTCATAATATACTCTCATTTCCTCAAATATTCACATTTCTACCTTTAGAGAAATATATATCAATTATTCAAAATGAAGCTTTAGGGACTCTGATTTAAAAGTAAGGCAAAATATCATTAGTATATTCAATAGGCAAGTCAACACACAGACTGATTTTCTGCAACTGTCAAACTGTTTTTTGTTCGGTATCATTTTTCCTTGAAGATAATGGTGGGTTTCTCTCTAGAACCTGGGGCCAACTTAGCTCCTTCTCTGATTCTTCAGTTTCCTAAGCTTATATTTTATGTCTTTATTTTTCTACCCCATCTATCTTCCTTACTCTTGAAATGCTTAATTTCAAAGTTGTCACTGTTTCATGCTTTAACATGAATATTCCTTTACAAAAATATTAATGAAACATTAATACTATTAATGGCTTTATTTTCTCATAAACATGAGGAATGGTTACCAGGCAACTAGAAGTATAAACTCCTTTTATTAGCAAAGTTAAAAATCCTCAAGATATGATGCAAACTTACGTATTTCTTCCACAACTTGTGGGTCACATTCTTTATATTTTTCTACTTCTGCCTTTAGCTGTTCCCTTTGATCTCGAAGTGAAGAAAGCTCTTTTGCTAGCATGGTTCGCTCTTCCTGCATTCAAAAATAGTTTATGTACAACTAAGACAAACAAAATGCCATATGTTATAAGACTATACATTTATGGACATTTTCATTTTATTTCTCATAATTGATGTGCATTAGGCTTCTGACAATATTTTATATACACATACATCTATTTACAGTATAAGAACAAACTCGATTGTTATTTTTCTCTGACATCTCAAGCATCTTTTACATATATTGACTAACTGAATGGGAATTAATAAGAAGAATGGAATACTCATAAATAGATGTTACCAATTATGTATAAACTCAAAGACTATGTCATCATATGTTAGGAAAAAAATTAGACTGTCTCTTGGGTAGTTTCACAAGAGTGTGTGTGTGTGTATATATATACACACATATATATAGTATATAAGTAATATTTATGGTAACATCTATCATATAATTTTTCTTAAAAGTGTTCTAGACAACTTTTCAACCATTAAGGATTAACAACCTTTAAAAATATTTAAAGATATCAGAAACAACAGAATTATAGCTGTGGCCTCCCATCTCTTTCCTTTAATGCTAAAGAATACAGCTTTTAAGCACAATATGATCCAACAAATACCATTTGAAATTTCTAGCCATAGTTCTAGCAGGTAGAAGTCATAGTGCTACAGGTATTCAATTCATATGTGTAAAACCTGAAAAATAGGTCCAAACTAAAATCAAACATTAGCAAAGGTTATGGTACAGAATTATAGGATAAGTCTGAGGCAAAACCAAGTAGTTCATGCTGCTAATAACACTTGTGTAAGGGCCCTTGCTAGCTTGTGTTTCTGTATTTGTATTTTTCTATTTTTTGCTTTAACTCTTCTCTGGTTCCGTAGCGAAGAAAGCTCTTTGTTAGCATTTGTACAAGTGAATGCTTGTACAGAGCAGCATGCCCTGAAGCTGCACAGTCCAACAGGACTCTGTAATAAGAAAAATGTCCCAGACCTGTGTTCTCCAATGCAGAAAACATTAGCCACAAGTGGCTGAGTACAGGAAATGTGGCTATTGGCACCGAAACACTGAATTTAATTGTGTTTAATTTAAATGTAAACAGCCACATATGATTAGTGTATACCGTATTAGCACAGCTCAGGAGAGATTTTAAAATAACTACAGTATAAGATGGTCATTATTTGCCATCCACATTCATATTATACATGCTCCACAATGAAGAATGAGAGGAGAAAAAGCTAATGAAGGCGGGGGAAGCAAAGTGGTAAATATCCGTGGTGCGATGATAGTTCCAGAAACCCTCAAGTGGGCGCCACCTCAGACTATTACTAGCACTGAGACCTTTGCCACATTACTTCATCTCTTTGTGCCTTCAGTGACTCAAATGTAAAAATGGAGACAGTAATAGCAACGGCCTCCTAGGACTGTTGGCAGGATTCAAAAAAAAAAAAAAAAAACGTGTTTGGAACAGTATTCTGCCTGGCTCATAGTAGGCAGAATACTTATGTTCGCTATTTCTTCTTCATCATCATCATCCGCACCTGCATGATCATCACCTTGAATAATATTTAGTAGATGAGGCCTAAGTATTTCTGAAAAATCCTGATTGGTGAACTCAGGATGAACACAAGGGTTCATCTTTCTTAGAAGCCATTCTCAACTACCATATTCTTCTGATAGCTGCAGGCATCAAATAGGTTTGCTACTGGTTTTTTCCTCATTTCAATGGTTCCAGGGCACTGGGTAACACTCTGAAGACTGGCTCACAACTTGTGGGCATGGGTAGGTCACCATTAGTTGAAAGTGCTTCTATATGTCATTGCCAATGTTAAGGAAAAAGAGGATCAAATAAAGAAGTAGTAATTGCTACTATCAATCGAAGGAGAAATGTAACAGCTTCAGGTTATGCCCAGAACTTACCTTCCCTTGAATATTCTTCAGAAATCACCATTCTTCAATTCCTATCTGTGACTGTGCTGACTATTCACATGAAAGAAGGTATGTGAAATAACTTTGAAAAGCATAAAGCCACTGTAAATCTGTCATGTATTCTTTTCTACAGTGTGACACGTTTTTGAGTCTCTTTCACAATCAAGTGGCACAAATAGACACCTAGACAGAATGCTTAGTGGTTCCTGTTACTCTTCAATGTTTTCTCAAGTCATCAACCCACAACACCTGAGATAATGATGAAACTAGAGAGGACAGTGATTTTTAAAAACCTCTAACATAATACTATAGAGAACACTGCACTTTGGAAAATAAAGAGTAGGTCAATGCTCACTTAAACAATTTAGAAATATTACAAGGCCACAGGATAGATACTACGTTGATGGTGTTCAATTTGTTCTGCGCCAAGACTTCAAAAAAATGGCTCTTAAGAGTGTACGCAAACATTTATATAGGGCTTACCTTGTGCCAGGTTCTCTTTTAAGTGCTTTGCCAATATTAGTTTAATCCACACAATAACCAAATGAGGTAGATTTTATTATTCCCTATTTTACAACTGAGAAAGCTGAGAACAGGAGTTTAGGAGACTTTTCAAGCCAGGCAGTCTGGCTCCTGAGTTTATGGCTCTATGATGTGCTGCCATATGCACAATACAATAATCATAAATCTCGATTCCCAGTTAGAGAATCCTACCAGGGCAAATCTTCACGTCCTTTGCTGGACTCCCTTCTCTTCCAGTGGGAATGGCAAACTCTTCACAGGAAGCTCTATGTCCTTATTCTTCTATTTAGAATTGACATTATTAAAGAATCTACAGACACAAACTTACCGTTTCATGTCGGCCAATTTTAGCTTTCTCGATGCTTTTCTGCAGGTTTTCGTGCTTTTGGTTCCCCTCAGATAACTAGAGAATTAAAACAAATAAAATAGCTTGCTAAGATAAATTTGCTAAACATAAAGTTTACGAGTCAAAAATGACAAAATGAGATTTGTCTTTAGCCCAAGTCAATGTAAAAAAAAGGTCAAAGACTATACTGGAAAGTAACCTCAATTCGAAAAAATCAAGAACCATAAATCATTAGGGCAGACTGAAATAAAAAAAGTTTAAAAAGATTTCTTCCTATCCTAAGCAGAAAAATGACCAATATGCTCTTAACCTTTTCTAGTCTTCATTTATCAGGTTCCCCACCCCCATCCCAAAAAACCTGAGGTATGTGATTTAAAAACTGACTGAAAATTCAAAATCTGTTCTATATAAATTCTCTTCGAATTTCACTTTGCTTCTGACTAGTCTTTTCAAAACACTCTAGATTGGACCGGCCGAGTGGCGCGATGGTTAAGAACTGGCTTGGGATGCCAGAGGGCCCCGGTTCGGATCCCACATATGAGGGCCAGTGACACTGCCCTCTACAGCTAAGATGCTGAACAACAGCTCAACCTGGAGCTGGGCTGCCTTGGGTCGTCGGCGACGGCGTAGGCTGCAGCCCCTGTGGCAGTGGGTTGCCATGGGCTGCCGTGTGTAGCCAGCAGCCAGCGTGAGCGGCCAGCAGCCGCAGTGAGCGGCCGTCCAGAAGCAAACGACTGATGTGCCTTGCCCGGGTAGAGTGCAATGATGGTGCCAACTTGGGCCAGTGAAGCAACGTCCTCCACAACTAGACTGAAGAACAAAAAGGACAGCAACTTGTCTGTTCCCCTTCCCCCAATTCCCCAGCGCTGTTCCCAACCTTCCCCAATTCCCCAATAAAAATCTTTAAAAAAAACAAAAAAAACCCAAAAAAAACACAAAACACTCTAGATTATTTCTTATATGCTTGTAGTATTGTGACCTGTTTCATTAACATAGAGTCAAAAATGCATGCATAACTTATTATTCTTAAATAAGATACTTCATGAGGAATTGATACTTTATATACTAAGTTCTCAGAGAAGAAAAAATCTAGTAGCCTGTGGCTAATTTTACGCATGTTGTAGGCACCTTAAAAGTGATCAGCTTAAGCATTTTACTGAGCTTAGAGAGTAGTAAATTATATGTGGGAATGGATTAAATAATACCAGCATAAAGAGATTATAGATATAGAATATTCATTAGCATGTGGCTGGGCCCACACCAAAAAGGACCTGTTAATGTCAGCATACTGCCTCCCCTTCTTAACTTTTTAAATCTGACCTGGGCCCATGACAGGAAATTCCCAATACTAAATTCTCCACCACATCTGTTGCTATAAACTAGTCCGACATCGCAGTCTCACGTGATTGGGTGAGGGCCTTCTTAAAATATACTGCACTCCTCCTTCATTCGTGATTTACGAACATTTAGAAAATAACGATTGGATGAATGGTCTCTTTTGGTTGATTATATGAAACTGACCTATCACAATATGACCTAGTTATATGTAAAGGGCAAATAATAGTCAGATGCTCTTTTTTGCTTAAAAATAAAAAAACAGTATCTTCAAAAAGTTGGTAGTTTTACCCTAGCTTTAGGAAATCTTCTACTTCTCCATATGCATGAAGGAAGCATTGTCAGCCGTCACCTAATGGTTGTCTCATCGCTGATTCTAATCCATAGCACAAACAAGATCTGTCTCTGATGCCCAGGCACCACCCCCAAACCAGTTACACCTCTTCCTGAGAGTAATTATCTTCCTAAGTTAAAAAACAAAAAAACTTCTGTAGATTTAAGAGCCAAAATAAACTTTAAAGCCCTAAATTTATCAAGGAGATAGAGTTCTTTAAAATAAGGGTTTCCATTTATAAAATAACACTATGTTTACAAAGTTAATATTCCACCCTGAAGGATCCACTTGAAATAATTAATTAATACATGTAACATTTTAATTCAGGAATAGAGACTTTTCCAAAGAAAAAACACATATACATATTAGTACTACATTTTTTTCATTAAAAATGTTTTTAAAATAACTAGATAGGTAGATGTTATCCAAAAAGTTAATAATTATATAAAAATAAGTCAATAATTAATGGATATATATCTTAATTATATTAATGAAGTATCTTCCAGGTATTGTATGTCTGCTTGTAATTACTTACAACTTAAAAGCACTTGAAAGAGAGCTAGTTCAGCAATTCCTTAACTCTAAAAATAACCTTATGTATTTTAAATGTGATTTCATGATTTGTCATTTTTAGTACCTGAGTAATGAAGGGAGGCACAATCTAAATGATGTTATCAAAAGAGAAGTTTCTGCTGATTATCCTAAGTACTGAAACAGTCTGGTTCAGCTCAATAGTGAAGTATTCTTGGCTCTCTGTTTAGTTCTTAAAATCTCAACTACTGGAAACAATGAAAGCAACTCGTGTGAGGCGGCCCTTGCTATCAGTTTTTCATCTACACATCCTTTAGAAGCAAGACTGCTATAGTTCCTAACATGTACTTTGGAATTAAACCAAACCCAGGCTTCAAGTGATAAGAGCTGATATTTTCAGCCACTGTATAGCTACTACCGTGTTTCCCCCAAAATAAGACTGGGTCTTATATTAATTTTTGCTCCAACAATCTACATTGATTCAATTATTCATGTACAAAAATCTACATTTATTCAAACAGTCAAGTCTGGCTGACGATCTTACCTGGGGCTTATGTTTGGGGTAGGGCTTATATTACGCACATCCTGAAAAATAATGCTAGGGCTTACTTTCCAGTTAGGTCTTATTTTCAGCAAAACACGGTATCTAAACCAGTAGTTCTCAAACTTTAGCATGTATCAGAATCACCTGAAGGGCTTGTTAAAACACAGTTTTCTGGGCTCCACCTCCCAGTTTCTGAACAGTAGGTCTGGGGTGGGGGGAGCCTAATAATTTGCATTTCTAACATATTCCCAGGTTATGGTGATTCTGACACTTCTGGTAAGAGTCAGAACACTTTTGAGTACTGATCTAAACAAAACCTGTTGTGACAACAAACCCAACTAAATACAGAAGATATTAATATGAGAGGCTAACAGCTAGTTCATCAACAAAAATTAAATACTGCTAAATATTGGAACCTGAACTTGAAACAAAATATCTTAATATTTCTGTCACTAGAAGAAATTTTAAAACTCCACATTTACAAAATTAGAAAAAGGAGTGATGACTCTATATTCAAGAAAGGTATTCATTCACCATAGGATTCCTTTAAAGAGCAAACTCGCCTGACACATATCATAACATGAAACAAGAACCAACTATACACTGATTCAAATCCATTTCCAGCTCAGAACAAAACAGCAGCAGCAGCAGCACCAACAAAAAGTACTATAATTAGTAAGAGCAGGATTTCATCTTTAGATTTGAGGATCTGACACAATGCTTCTCTTTAATGCATTCCAGGCCACCTATACAGACACTCGGGGTTGAGAAACATAATGCCAATGTTTTCTCAAGGGCTAATTCGTTGCCTGGAGGAACTGCCTATTCATAAAAGGAACAGAAAGATTGATTCAAGCTGGCTGCTCTGGAATTCTGATTTGCTCCTTTTTAGAAATTAAAAAAAGAAAAAATCAAAGCATTAGTGAAGGAATACAGAGTTTTCATAGGTGGGAAAGAATGTCAAGGAACAGAGAGGGGAAAAAGAAGTAACAGCAAGAGAATCCAGATCTGTCTATTGTGTTATCAAAATCCATGTACAATGTTATGGAAAATAGGTTCTATGTCGTTTGTTTTCCGTTGAAAAAAGTCAGGATCATTTAAAATTTTGTATGTTTAAAAAGTCTTGTTAAAGAGTATCTAAAACTTTAAAATTTATCTTTTAAGGCAATAGTCCATGTAGGAGTCAATCATAAGGAAACAATAAACATTATAAAGATATATTTATAAAGATGAGAGCCATGTAATTATCTTAATACAAAAATGTTAAATTAATATTTCATGATATAGATGTGTCATAATTATGTAGCCAAAGGAAATGTTTTGGAAGAATTTGTAACAATACTAAAATACTCAGAGAATAGAGCTTTTAAAAGGTGGAAACAAAACTGTCAATATATTTGAGAGCCTACCTGACAAAAAAAACATACAAAATTTTTAAAACGTTTATCTCTATATTGTGGAACACACTTTAAAATTTTCTATATAATGAGCATATATAACTATTATTTAAAAAATTGTTTTCCCATTATAAGCAACACATTAATGTACTCTCAAGAGATTAAAATGAGTATTGTTTTAAGAGACCCAAATGCAGAAGTACTTCAAGTCCCCTTTAGCTCCCCACCTGTGTGCCTCCCCCACAAACCCCTCCCCAGACGTGACGCCTATAAAGTCTAGTGGGCATCCTTCCTGTCCTATTCCTTTGCTTTATATTTAGATATAGATCAACACACAGAACATTTCAAAACACATATGGGATTATCCTTTACATAATGTTCTGCGACTGAACTTTTTTCAGAGAAATTTCCATGTCGACATATGTATGTAAATCTACTTAATTTTTAAAAATACATTTATCTTTTAGGGCAGCTTTAGGTTCACAGCAACACTGGCTTGAAGGTACAAAGAGTTCCCGTATAACTCGTTCCCATCGTCCCAAAGAGAAGCTTTGCCCGTTAGAGCAGCTCCCCAGTCCTCTCTCCATGCAGCCCCCGGTACCTGCATTCTGTTTCCTAGCGCTATGAATTTGCCTATTCGAAGTACTTCCTATAAGAGGACTCATACCATATTTGTTCTTCTGTGTCTGGCTTATTTCACTTGTCAAAATGTTTTCAAGGTTCATCCATGTTGTGGCTTGCATCATAATTTCATTCCTTTTTATGGCTGAATAATAAATATTCCATGGTAGGTATATAACATGTTTTTTATAAAATCCATTTATCTGTCGATGGGCATTGCATTGTTTCTATCTTTTTTTTTTTAAGCTGAGCCATCCTGCTTGCTACCTGTTGGCAGCTCAGCGGCAGCTCAGCTAGAGGGCCGGGAATTGATCCGGCAACCCTGTTGCTCAGAGTTCGTGCTCTTGAGCGAGCTCTTAACCAACTGAGCCACTCGGCCGGCCCTTGCATTGTTTCTATCTTTTAGCTACTGGTAATAATGATGATATGAACATTGGTATACAAGTGTCTGAATCCCTTCCCTGGGTATATGCCTCAAAGTGGAACTGCTGGATCATATGGTAATTCTATGTTTAACTTTGAGGAACTACCATACTGTTTTTCCACAGTAGCTTCACCATTTTACATTCCCACCAGCAATGCATAAGAGTTCGATTTCTCCAACACTTGTTATTTATAATTTTTTCTTTTCTTTTTTTTAATAACAGCCATCCTAATGGGTGTAAAGTGAAAGTTGAACTTTTAGTCGTTTCGCCCTTCACCGACAGTACATAACAGGCTTATTCCCTGCAGGTTTTCCCAAAAGTGGAAACTGGTAATAGTTTAAAAAATTGATAATCTGATCGATGAAAAATGACATCCTGTTATTGTTTTAATTTGTATGTTTTTGATTATTGAGATTTGGCACCTTTCATATATCAATTGATCATGTGTATTTCTTCAATGATTTGTTTGATAGTACCTTTTGACCATTATTTTATGGCACTATCTACTCTTTTCTCTTATACTTTTAGGAACTACTTATATGTAGTAAGTGGTAATTACTTGGTTATAAATGTTTAACTTTTAATGTTGTCTTTCAATGTACAAGTTTTTTTTTTTTTTAGCTGAGCCATTCTGCCACCTGTTGGCAGCTCAGCTCAGGCCGGGAATCGAACCGTTGTTGCTTAGAGCTCGCACTCTTGAGCGAGCTCTTAACCACCTGAGCCGCTCAGCCGGCCCACAATGCACAAGTGTTAACTTTTATGCAAATGAATCCATCTTTTGGCTTCCAGATTCAGCATCTTGCTTAGAAAAGCCTGTCAAACTAATACTGTACAAATAGTTTCCTTCTACTATTTGTAGAATATTCTTTTGATCTTTTCCATTTTAAAAGGCCTCTGGTTTATTTTGGAAATGGTGTGAATTAAAGACCTAACTTCATTAATTTCAATGGATATCCAATTATCCCTATAACTCATTGAATAGTCTGTCTTTTCTCCACTGAATCGATAAAGTATGGCATCTTTATCATAAAGTAAATAAGTATACATGATCCTGCTTATAGCTTCCCTATACTGCTTTACTTATCTGTTTGTATATTCTTACACAAATAGCAAGTTTTAATTACTATAACCTTATATTTTTGATATCTGATAGTGAAAATCCCACTTCATTGTTCTTCCTTTTTAATACTTTCTTGGTTCTTCTTGCAGTTCCTCTAACACATGAACTTGAGAATCATCCATAAAAATCTAGTGGGATTTTGGTTACCATAACATTAGCTATATAGACATAAGTTGATTTTAGTTGAGTTCTCTCATTCTTTAATGTGTTGTTCCATTTATTTAAGAGTTCTTTCCTGTTTGTCAGGAGAGTTTGGTAGTTTTCTTCATGTAAGCCTTGCTCATTCCTTGTTGGAGTTCAATGCTGTTTTTGGTGCTGAGGGATAAGCAATGACCCCAGGTGTAAGTCTATCAACGTATGGAATGCTCTTTGCCACTGTGGTTGAGTTCAAATGGTATTGAATCAAAATAAAGTCAAAGTATTTTGTTCAGTGGTTGTGGAAACAACTCTCTCCTGCCCTCTGGAGATTCTAAACTCCATAGCTACAAGAAGCAGATATCCCAAATTACTGCTGGCAGCCATCTTAAAACTATGAAGAAAACCAACTTGAGGACATGAACATCACAGAAAAGGGAAAACCAAGATAAATGCAGGGAAACACAGTCTGAATCTTGACAAAATGATGCCTGAGGAATGCTCTACTTTTGAAAAGTTTTCATTTAAATGAGCCATTAAATCAATCTCAGCTTTATTATTTATACCAAGTAGACTTGGTTTTTCTGCCATTACCACAGTAAACATTTTAACTGTTAAAAATGGATAAAGCTTTAAAAATAGTCTATTTCATATAGTGTTGGCCAGCAATAAAAGCTGTGAAATATTTTGGAAGACATCAAATTTAAAACCATTCTTATTCCTCTATACTGGGTTACAGAACAAGTCTCCAAGAATATGAGTGGGTGGGAATCAAGTAATACATGCTAGGAAAAGCTCTTCATTAATAAGCATTTATAACGTGTCCACTACAGACAGTTACAATACTATAGGCTCAAATCTTTTCACTAAATTAATATAGTAACAAATAACTCAAGGCCTGTAGTGAGCACTGAATGTGTTGAATATTTTTGAATTAAATTATTTTTCTTTGTGAGACAGTGATTATTAAAAGATAATGCTCTGTGAAGCTAGTAAAAATACAGCAGATTAGCACTCCATTTAGCCAGGAAATCAAATTTCCAGCAATCCAACCCTGTGGAACACATTTAAGAACCTGGAAATGAGAAAACTACACCAGAAATCCTAAATAATGGACACAGGAAAAGTGTGGGAATCCCATTAAGAAAGCAACATAAAGAGAAACTGAAGCGACTCAGTAAGTGCATGCTTGTGAACCCAAAAAACTCAGACACTCACACATAATACCTGCTGAAGATAAGATCCAAATAATCAAAAATTACAATGTGAAGAAATCAACTGTTAGAATCATAGCGGTGCACAAAAAACAACAGACTGGCATTCCTTCAACTAAAAATATCAGGAACATGCTCAATAAGATTCCAGTAAAACAAGAGATGTAGAAAACTAAAGAAATTACAAGGAAAAAAGGTAGGAGATTTGAAACTGAAATATTTAAAACCAAATTATTTTAAACTGGACTATATTTAATTTCTAGGAAGTGATAAAAATATGAGAAGTAGTCAAGAGATATGGAAAATAGAAAAAGGTCCAACAGAAGCTTTATGGTGTCATGAGAATGAATCTTAGAAGATATGATACTGTATAGTTAAAGTCTTATGCAGAATCCAATTAGAAGTCATTTAGATATTTTGAAAGCCAAAGACATGCAAAATCCAATTGATTCAGTGAAGGAAGTTAGATACAAAATTATGGAGGATTATAGACTCTTCAGACATGAGAGCCAAGTTCTATCTAATACGACAAACTCAGCGATGAGCGCGAAGCAGTAGAGGCTACTAATTGTCTACCAACACCTATTCTTTCTTAGTAACAGGACCCCTGACACTAGTGAAAATAAATAGGAATTATGTCTGCCATTTCTTAACAGGAAATCTCTGTTAAGAAACCCATCTATCTGAGAAGGAAATCCAAAATCCACTTGGAAGGGCAATGCTAAAATTATTTGGAACAACAATGGTTTCTTTAATAAGTAGATTTTTTTAAATCAAGGGGAGACTTAGAAGTATAAAGATGAGCAGATTTGTATTAATATTTTTGTGTTAAGAAATAACCTATACATATTTTGCAGTAAAACCATAGAAGCAACTTAATTCCTCCCTCTAACTGCTAATTTAAAAACAGATCAGTGAGGGAAGTACTTCCTCTGCCACTGGGTAGAGCTGGGAATCCCATAACTTGATTTTTGGCTACTCAATCAAGACCTACAATTATTTTAAGTTGTCAAGCAAAGCCTAGATTTAGAAATGAGAATGTCTAACATGAAAATCGACACTCAAATCTTGATTTAAAAGTAAGACTTCTCCCCTTTTCAGCAACAGCTGGCTGTGGTGGGTCTTTTGTAAACAGGGCACACTCTCCTTTTCTCTGTCCTGGTTTTGAGCTTCTGTTCTCCCTCCAGCCCAATGACTCCAGTTCTGTTTCCTGTCTCCCATCTCTCCCAAGGCCTGGAGAAGGGGAGAGACAACAGGTAAAGGAGATAGGAAATATCACACTTAGGTGCTGTTGTTAAGATGCCTCACTGCTCCAGGGGCCTGACAGATGTTTAAGCTGAATCCTTGCATGGATATGCTCCAGGGTTCTTTGTAGGCTTCCCTGTTGGGCCCCCCTAACTATAACCCCCAGGATACAGAAGACACATTCTATTCCTCTGGGGGCTACACGGCATTCCACCCCTCACCACCCCCCTTACCCAGCTTGCCCCGACTCTCTTCCAGCCTGGTTTTTCAGAGATTCATTCCACACAGGCTCTTAGTGTTAGGTTTCAATACCCTCAGGGACAGAATTTAACATAGTTCCAGGTGGGCTCTTGTTCTGTCTTTTGAGTGTGGCTCACATGTGGTCCACGGGGACACTCATGTACCCAACAACTTCCAGGGTTATTGGCCAGTTTCTTACTGTTATATATTATAATAACTCACAGAATCTACCAATAGACTACATAGATGCTAAAATTATTTTTACATAAGTGCTTATTTTCCTATTGCCTTTCAAGAGCACTGGGAAGTAATACGCTCACATTTTACTCCTAAGATTTCCAAAACTTCTTAGGAGGATTAAGATTACCCACTATTGAAATTTCTAATGAAAATGTTACTTAAATACTACTTAAAATGTTTTGATCCAATAAGCTATTCAATTTCTTTAAGTAATTTAGTTTCATTAGAAGCCACCAATCTAAAATACAATAAATTACTTGCTAAAAAGCATCAGTTCAAGGGCTTGAGCTCAAATTTCTATTGAACTTAAATAGAATTAATTTAAATTTAAAGTTTTAAATTTCTATTTAGGCCAGTTTATAATAAACTTCACATTAACTTTATGAAGCTAAAGAAAAAGTCATAAATAATAGTGCTGAGAAAGTGATTAATTTTAAGTACTTGCCCATAAAGTCTTTTTTATCTTTATAAGAGAATAATGCTCTTTCTTCTTTGTCTATTTTTGCCTCTGCCTCGTATAGCAGAAAGATTCAAGAAAGCTTGGATTTGGGCTGGCCGAGTGTGGCACGTTGGTTAAGAGCTGGCTTGGGATGCCAGAGGGCCCCGGTTCAGATCCCACATATGAGGGCCAGTGACACTGCCCTCTACAGCTAAGATGCTGAACAACAGCTCAACCTGGAGCTTGGTTGCCATGAGTCGCCGGCGTTGGTGTGGGCTGCAGCCCCTGCTGCAGTGGGTTGCCATGGGCTACCGTGTGTAGCCAGCAGCCAGCATGAGCGGCCAGCAACTGCAGTGAGCGGCCATTCAGAAGCCGGCGACTGATCTGCCTCGCCCGGGAAGAGCTCAATGATGGTGCCAACTTGGGCCAGTGAAGCAACGTCCTCCACAACTAGACTGAAGAACAGAAAGACAGCAACTTGTCTGTTCCCCTTCCCCCAATTCCCCAGCACTGTTCCCATCCCCCAATTCCCCAATAAAAATAAAAATAAATAATAATTTAAAAAAAAGAAAGCTTGGATTTCAGAAGATTAGAAAGACAAATTAATGCTTTCTCTTCTGCATCCTAAATATTGGGTTGTCGGAAAAGTCATGATGCATGTTTGCGACAGATGCACTAGTTCATTTTTGGAAGTACTAGAGTCATTCGCATCTGTTATTGCTATGTCATTTGACAGCTGCAAGTTCTAGCTTCATTCTAAATAAAAACTGAGCAATTTGGTTGAGTTTTGGAGATTTTACAAGTTTAAGATGGAAGACCAAACTGTGCATTTTTGCCATATTTCACTGTTTTACTTCCATACAGGGAAGAATACACCTCAAGCTTGTGAAAAGTTGCATAAAGTTTACGGTGACAATGCTCTAGAATGTCAGTGTCAACGATGGTTCACGAAATTCAGTGCCAGTGATTTTCATCTCAATGACGATCCTCAGTCAGGGAGGCCCACTGAGGTTGATGACAAAATAAAGGCATTGATCAAGTCAAACCCAAGTTACATGACACAAGAGATTGTAGAAACACTGAACATCCATCATTCAAGTGTTTATGACCATCTGAAGAAGCTGGGATATGTAAGCACGCTTGATATTTGGGTTCTGCACGAACTCAAAGAAGTTCATTTGATGGTGCGTATAAACATCTGCCATATGCTCATTAAACTTGAGGAAAACGATCCTGTTTTGAAGCGACTGATAACTGGTGATGAGAAGTGGATTGTTTACAACAATGTGGTGTGCAAATGGTCTTGGTCCTGCCGTGATAATTCGCCTCAAACGACATCGAAAGCAGACATTCATCACTGTGGTGGGATTTTAAAGGTGTCGTGTTTTTTGAGCTCCTACCAAGGAACCAAACAATCAATTTGAATGTGTAGTGTCGGCAATTGGACAGTTTGAACAAATCTATCATCCAGAAACTTCCAGAGCTTGTTAATTGTAAAGGAGTTGTGTTCCATCGCGACAACGCAAGACCACACACAAGTTTGATCACCCATCAAAAATTACTGGAGCTTGGATGGGATGTGTTGCCACACCCACCATACTCGCCTGACCTTGTGCCATCAGACTTCCACTTGTTTCGCTCTCTTCAAAACTCCTTGTGTGGTATAACGTTCAATTCAGATGAGGCTGCAAATCAGCACCTTGTTCAGTTTTTCACAAATAAAGACAGGTCCTTCTATGAACAAGGAATTATGAAGCTCACTGAAAGATGGCAAAAGGTTACCGAACAAAATGGAAAATATATGATTGACTGATCTTTGTTCTTTGAAAAACATAGACAAAATACGTCATGACTTTTCTGACAACCCAATAGCTTTAGCAGAGTGAAGAGAACAATCTAACCCATTCGGATGGTAAACTAACTCAAGAGTTGAGAGCATCCAAACAAACTAAGATTTGCTGCAAGCATAAGGGTTAAAAATTACTGAAAAGATGAAAGGCACATAGTTATAAAAAATAATTAACAAAATTTAAAATTGAGGTTGTTTTGCATCTAATCAAAAGCTATTTTTCAAAAGAGTTATAGTGTAGGAAATTTATGGTTATAAATAAATATGAATACTAGGGAACCTGAATAAAACCCTATACTTGAATCTGATGAAATGCAGGCCTGGGTGTTTGAACCACGTCCTTTGGTCAAGTGAGAACCATATTTTCAACAAAAAAAGCACTCAACTAACAGGGCTATTTTTGTGAAACCTCTAAACACATAAGGCAGCCAGAGACATTAGGAATATTGAAATATTAAAATGTGTAAAATATTGATATGCTTTTTTGAGGGAAAAACAAGCCAAATGAACTGAAAGTAGGGCTACCCCAGGAAATCAAGGATACATATGATTTGGACACTGCCACCACCTGGTGGTGTGACATCAAAATTGTAGGTCTAGTTGTTGGTGAATTAAATCTTTTCCAGGTTGGTTGATTTGGGGAGAAAATTTAGTTATGAAGAATATTTGTGACAAACCTATAACATATAAAACACAAAAGAGTGTTTTGGGCATGGTAAAGAGAATTCTATAGTTCCAAAGTCAGGCTTCTCAAACTCATCCAGCAAGCAGCTCCAAATAGCAAGAGGGAGTAATTCCTGGAGGAAAGTTTAGAAGCCTAGTCCAAAGCTAACTACTACAGAAGCAAAACAAACACACAAATATAAAAAATAAATTTCTTAAGTCCTATTGTAAAACTTCTTACAAGTTTCACAGTTGTAATATTATTATAATCTTGCATTATTTCAAATTATTTACCAATAAAATTACTTAGTTTATATACTTCCCCTATCTATCACCCACCCCCAATTTTTGAGTCAATCAATTTCAACAAACATATATTTAACTCTTGATTATCTAAGACGATAAGAGAGAAGTAATAAAAACATTCAACTTAAAGAACTTTTAAGTGCATACAGCTAAAATTTTGCAGACCCTGACAGTTGCCTCTTTAAAGCCTTTATTTGTAAACTGAACTCCAACTTTGTTCAGATTGGGATGGAAATGTGCTCAGAGAGAATGGGTCCCTTCCAGGTCTCAGAGGGTGAGCTAAGATGGCTTACCCTTCCCGTGTGAGCATATACTTATACTGCAGACCTGGCCAATGAGACATAAGGGGAAGCCTACTTGGAGAAGGGGACATTCTGAGATTTTCCTGATGGATAAAAAGAGAGGGGGATATACAAGAAGAAAGTCCATATTTCTTCTCGCTTTGGACATTGTCATGGGTAGATATAGGGGCTGTAGTACCTACTCGCATCCAAAAAGGGAAAGCCAAAAAAATGTCAGAGAAGCCGGTCCAGACCTCTGATACCAATACGTGGTGAGATTAACCAATCCTGAAAGAGCCCACACCTCCAAACTTCTTACGTAAGATAAAGAACCCCTATTATTTAAGCCACCATGGATCTACTTCTCCATTATTTGTGACTGAAAATATCTTGATGCATGCATATAAAAAAGAAATAAAATACACCAAAATATCAACAGTAATTAGTTTTAAATGATGGGATTACAAACACTTTAAACCATTTTCTTTATTCTCTTTTCTACAGTGAATACTTTTGAAATTTATTAAAGAAAAATGTAAATGTCAATATTTAAAAATATTACAATATGTAGTTTTTGTAGCTTGAAAAGTTCTCACTTGCAAATGTCATCTCAAAGATACAAATCTAAAGTATTCTCAATGGATACAGGGAACAGATGGATCGTCCATAAAGCAGGCACTATACATACACTAATAGAAAGCTGACCACGACACTTCAGTGCCTTGTAATGGAGGGGTTATTATGGGTAAGGAATTATGGGTGAGCTCTTGGAGAGACTCCACACAGGTATATTTAATCAGTAGAGCTTTGAACATGTTGGGATGTAATTTGCCAACTGGCAAGACTATTTCTGGTAGCAACACAGAATATATATCAGCTCTGGGGATAAGTAGTCTAGGGCAATAAGTAGTTTTATCTGCTGAGACACACCCATAAAGGTGTGTTTCCCAGTGTGTTCCACAGACCATTCTACCTCCTAAACTCCCCAGTCTGTCTATTATCCCCAATCCTTGGGCCAGTGTCTTGGTTTAGGACTTCATGCTCTCCTAGCAAGACAATTTCACAGTGCACACTCCTGGGGGAGGAGTAGCCTTACAGCCAACAGAACCATCTTTCTAAAATAAGGCTCTTATTCTCTCACTTCCCTACTCAAAATCCGTCAGCATAGCTACACAGAGCCCTTCATTGTCAGCATCTGCCTACCGATCTAGCTAGGGGTCATTCACCCCTCACACAACCGAGTGGTACAAAACAACGCAAGATCCTCTCACACAGGATGTACTTCTACACACACCAGGGGTCTGCCTATAGTAACAAAAGCTAAAGCCTTTACTGTGTATTAGTCATTGCTGCAAGCAGTTACACAGAACACATTTAATTGTCACGATTACATTTTACAGATGAGAAAACAGAGGTACAAGAGGTTTCTAGTAAGTGAAAAAGGTTGGATTTGAATCTAGAATCCACTCTCTTGAACCCCTGTATTATATTGCCTTAATATACTGGTTTCTGTACCCAGAATTCCTCTCACCCTAACTCCCTTATGAACTCCCACATGTTTCCAGAACCAACATGTAACTGTCTCCTTCCTTAACTGTAAAGACTTTCCTCAGCAGAATTAACTATCACCCTCTTTTGTACCACCATCTTCACTGGTCCTGCACGTATCACACCATATTGCAATGATCTGTTGACATGTGTGTCTCACACGACTGTGAGGTCCTAGAGGACAGGAACTCCTAATTGATCTATATGTCCCTCTCGGCAGTCCCTCTTGCCTGCCATAGCAAGAATCACTAATTACTGAACTGAAAGAATTTCATTAGAGGTAATGTCTATTTTTATTCAAAAACATTTCAAGTTATTACCACTGTACCATAGTGACCCTACTTTATTTACTCAGTTTTGGCAATAAAGAATTTTATATATTCACCTTTAAAAACTGGTTTGAAACAAATCTTTAAATTATCCTGAGAATCTACCAGTGTCTCCCAAAACCAATACGCTGTATCTGAAATTCAGCTCAGTGTCGACAGCGAAATGTAAACTGACTCCTAGAAAATCTGCCCCCGAAACTACCTTCCACTAGTGATAAATGGGTTGTAAACCACAGCCTGGGTGAAGAACTATGGAAGATCTTAGCAGATCTGGAAAACAAAAGAAAGAGTATGATTTCATGATTCTGACCTTTTAAATAAAAGAGTCAGTTAAAAACTGCTATAATACAGACTTGGTGTAGCACTAACGAAATCCTCTGAATCAGAGAATGGTTACCATTAAGACTAACTTCATATCCTTTGTTTCCTTTGATTCTCATTCACTTGTCAAATAGCTGCCACATGCCAAGAACTGTGCTAGGTACTGAGGATACAGACTGACTAGAGATGGGGCTGAGTAAAGTAACAAGTGTAGCACAGTGCAGTAGATTGTGGAGTTACGCTCAGGGTGCTACAGCAGCAAAAGAAAGGAATATCCAAGTCGGAACGGAGTGTGGAAGGATGACGGACAAGGGCAAGGACAGAAAAGCAAAAGCATACTGGAAATGCTATTTCTTTTGAAAAAAGGTTTTAAAATGTGCATTTCTAATCTGTAGTGGTTGGTTTTTCCCCATACTGCCAGGAAACTGTATGAATAGCACGTCAAGCGCAGTGGTTATAACAGTGCTCCTACCTGGTCATGCATGTGTAACAGGACACCATCCTACATCTGTCAATACAAGACAAGGTAAAATGGGGGAAATCACTCCCTTGAAGTTGAGATTGTTCCTCCATTTTTGAGGCCAAGGTATTTGGAAGGGGCAAAGAAAAGGAAAGAACGAGATGACAGGAAGAATTGTTTGTCCTAACCTAACACATTTTGTCTTGCTTTTCCTTACAAAAATCATTGAGAAAGTACATGAACACACACAGAGTAACTAAAATCATTATCACACTGGAATAATCAACAAGTTTCAGCCAAAGAACTTTTTTTTTTTTTTTTTAATCTGAGCCATCCTGCCACCTTTTGGCAGCTCAGCTCAGGCTGTGAATCAAACCAGGGACCCTGTTGCTCAGAGCTCGAACTCTTGAGTGAGCTCTTAACCAACTGAGCCACTCGGCTGGCCCCTTCAGCCAAAGCTCTTAAAACAATTACCAAGAAGAAAAAAATCATCTCTTGACCTTTAATAATTTCTACACATTCTTCAGGATACAAAGAAATGCCATTTCACTTGGGAGTTCCCACAATATAATTAATTATAAGCCACATAAAAATTCACAACAAAATGACAACAAAGACATGAGAAAAGGATTTGGTCATTTCTACTTTCTGTTGAGCCAAAATGGCTATTTCTATTACCATCTAAATACTATAACATATACAAGTATACATATATTTCAGAAGAACTAACAGATTTATATATGTACTACCTACCACTCTCATCATCTCCACATAAAGCTTTTCTTGCCCATTAAAGTTATTAATTTATGGGAAAGGTTTCAGGAATGCATCTGTGTAACAGCTATTTGGAGAGGCTAGTTTAACAACTTTTTTTCTACCCATCCCAACTATTTATTTCAGCTTTGCAGAAATAAATTACTACATTATATATGCTCAACAACATTAATAATAATATATTATTCACATATGGGGGAAGTTTTGCTTATTACCAGAATGTAATAACATTATTTTCTAAACTTAGAATCTAATTTTTAAAAGCAATTAGATCAGCAAAAAAACAAAACTCATAAAAATATTCTGGCAACAAAATTTTCAACTTCCCCTGTGTGGTGTATATGATAAAATCCAACCACTAAAACACCCCATAATATGGCCTTAATTTAATTTCTAACCTTATTTTTCCATTACTGTACAACAAAAAATTGCATATTCTTTCCAAGCTGGTCACCAACTATTCACTGAATGTAATTTGCTTTCAAGTTTTGTTTATCTGTGGTTAGGAGCAAGGACTATGGAGTCAGAATGCCTGGATTTGAATCTTGCTTCCCCATCTACTAATACTGTAATCTTGGGCAACTTATTTAACCTCTTGGTGCCTCAGTCTTCTCATCATAAAATGAAGCTAATACCAATCTCATGCAGTTGTAAGAATCAAATGATGTAAAACGTGCAAAAGTTCTGCTATGATCTGAATGTTTGTGTCCCCCCTCAAATTCATATGTTGAAATCCTAACCCCTAAAGGCAATGGTATTAAGAGGTGGAGCCTTTGGAAGGGGCTTACGTCATGAGGGGGGAGCCCTCAAGAATGGGATTAGTGCTCTTATTAAAGAGGCTCCAGAGAGATGCTGAGCCCCTTCCACCTTGTGAGGATGCAATGAGAAGCCTGTGACCCAGGAGTGGGCTCTTACCTGACCAGCCTCCAGAGCTGAGAAATAAATTTCTGTTGTTTATAAGCCACCCAGTCTGTAGTATTTTGTTATAGCAGCCCGAACAACTAACACAAGCTCTTAAAGCTATACCTGGCTGGGGCCGGCCGCGTGGCGTGATGGTTAAGAACTGGCTTGGGACGCCAGAGGGCCCCGGTTCGGATCCCACATACGAGGGCCAGTGACACTGCCATCTACAGCTAAGATGCTCAACCTGGAGCTGGGCTGCTGTGAGTCACCTGCGACGGCGTAGGCTGCAGCCCCTGCTGCAGTGGGTTGCCATGGGCTACCGTGTGCAGCCAGCAGCCAGCAGCCAGCGTGAGCGGCCAGCAGCCAGAGTGAGCGGCCGTCCAGAAGCCGGCGACTGATCTGCCTCGCCCGGGAAGAGCGCAATGATGGTGCCAGCTTGGGCCAGTGAAGCAAGGTCCTCCACAACTAGACTGAAGAACAAAAGGACAGCAGCTTGTCTGTTCCCCTTCCCCCAATTCCCCAGCGCTGTTCCCATCCCCCCAATTCCCCCAAAAAAATATTTAAAAAAAAAAAAAGCTATACCTGGCTAAGTGCTCGATAAACTTTGGCTGCCATTGTCAACATCAGCGTCTGTAGCTCTCTCTGTCCCCCTCAGGAAGCTCCTCCATCCATCTAAATATACTCAACTTTCAGCTCAAAATAATCATGTCTAAGAAGTCTCTCTTAACTTATGGGGATTTATAAAAATCCTGCCTAAACTCATGTAACAATTAGGACCCATAGCAACAACAGTATTTTGCAATGATCTTACATAAATTAAATCTTACAGTTAATTAACTTTTCATAAAAAGTTAATCAACTATGTCTTTTCATAAAATTTAAGTTAACTACGTAAGGTATGTATCTTCCCTTCCAAAGTAAACAGTAAATTATCTCAACAGGAAATAGCTACTATTATTTTTATATTGCCCAAAGGCCTTGTTCCAGTGCATGCACTGAGCGGGCACACACTGAATATCTGTAGAAGTCGTTAATGCAACACACACAATTGATGGCTTGTTTGCTATCTTAGAAAATGTTAAAGAGAAACATAAATTATTATCATGCGTCTTTTAGACTGTCTTTTTCTAATGATCAACACATACAACCTTAAGGCAGGAGAAAAAAATGTGTTTTCTGACAATTTTTGTATCTATTACTACTACAAAAAAAAAAGTCTATTCTCAAGAGATGAATACACTCCAGCACATAATTGGAATCACTGACAGAACCAAAGCGGAACAGAATCGTGGGGGGGTGGGGGAGAATTAAGAGTTCCCCTACTCTAATCTGGAAGTAATTAACAAGAAACTCAAAGGAAGTGCACATTTTACTTTGGCAATGTGTTGAATAAACGAGTCCTTCAGTGCAGCCTTGAATTTGGAATCTGGTTCAATTTAACACTAACTAAGTGCCTTCTATCTTTATATAAATCCCACCATCTCTTGCAGCATTTTTAATCTCTACCACTCATTCAAGCAGTTAGATACATAACATTTCATTTCAGTCTTTTATGTGTATATGCGTTAGTTTCAGCACAGGTTACAAGCTCTTTCTTATAAAGCATGGATTTTGACTTCTACTTTTTAAAATTACCTCCGGTATTTGGTAAAATGTTTTACACAGAACAGATCCTCAAATATTTGTTCTGACTGAAGGGCTATCAGCCTTTTACAAATGACATATTAAAATCCTGCTCTTCATTTGCTTCTAGAGTGCTTAGAATAGAAGGTACTGAAATACTGCCTATGTGTTAGCCTCTGATTTGAGCTCTGATTTCTGAGCAGGTGTGTAAGATTAAGCTTTGACCTACAACTTGTACGTAGGGGTGGGGAGAGAAGGATGTGTCACTAAATATATCGGATGCCAACTCTCAGACCAGTAGGGAGAGGAGTATATTATTGGTAACTAATTAGAACTTTCTATTCCTTAATCATTCAGAATAAATAAACAATTACATTATGCTCACTTTTTAAAACCAGATTCACTGTAAAAAACAAACAAGAAAAACAAAACCAAACAAACAAAATAAATAAAAACAGATTCACTGTACTAGCATACTAGCAAGAACCTCTTCCTTACTTCTATTAAGGTTTGCCAACCTCCTTCACTTGCTAAGTAGAGATTAGGCTAAGTCCAGAAGCAAAGAAATGAAAAGTATACATTTGGCCTTTTTTTCTCAAAGGCAAAGAGTTTGTCTGGCTTATGAAGTTAACCAAGAAATACTTAATCAGTGCCGGTTATGCCCAGTTTCAGACATGAATTGCCTGGAGGAAAGATACAAAACCAGAAACACCGCCCATAAAGAAACAAATTAATGAAATGGACTTCATCAAAATTAAATACTTCTGCTCTTTGAAACAGTTAAGAGAATAAAACTGTGAATGACAGATGGGGGAGAAAAACATTTGGAAAGCATTTTTCTGATAAAGCATTTATATCCAGAAAACATAAAAACTGTCTAAACTGAAAACAAACAACCCAATTTTTTAAAAGGCAAAAAGATCTGTACATACATTTCATCAATGAAGATATATGGACGACAAATAAATACACGCAAGGATGCTCAACATTATTAGTCACTGGGGAAATGGAAATTAAAACCACAAGGTATCAGTATACACTTATGAGAATGGGTATCACACCAGGTATTATTGATCAGAATGTGGAGGGACTGGAACTCTCCAGGCGCTGGAGTATAAAATGGCACAGCACTTGGGAAAACAGTTTGGCAATCTTAAACAGTTAAACATATGCCTACCATATGATCCAGCTATTCAATTCCTAGGTTTTTACCCATTATAAATGAAAACAAATGTCCATAAAAAGAATTGTATACAAATATTCAATATTCGTATTTATTTCTCATAACCCAAAACTAAAACAAAAAACCCAAATGTCCATCACAGATAAACAAACTGTTGTACATCCACACAACGGAATATCATTCAGCAATAAAAATGAATGATTAATACATACAGCAACTTGGATACATCTTAAAATAATTATGCTAAGGAAAAGGAGCCAGGAAAAAGAGTACATACTGTATGCTTCCATTTATAGAAAATTCTAGGAAATATAAACTAATGCATAGTGACAGAAAGCAAATCAATAGCTGCCTGGCAATGGGGGCAGGGAAATAGTGCAGGCAAGGGCAGGAGAGAAAGACTGAAAACGGGAATGAAAGAACTCTTAGGGTGATGGGTATGCTCATTATCTTGATTGTGGTGATGGTTTCATGAATGTATACATATGTCAAAATGTATCAATTTGTAAACTTTACACACAAGTAGTTTCTGTATGTCAATTATTCAATAAAGCTATTAAAACTAATCGAATAGATAAGACACATGTGAAAAATTAAAAGAATAGAAAATCTGAGGTATGAATCCTCAAGCTATGGGGAACTTGAAAAGGTGTCTGAGAGGGGACACATATATTAATAGCTAAGTACAAACAAAGGACAAGGGAATTTGCAAAGAGGATTAGAAACAAAAACAAAACAAAACCATGAAGGGGGCGGCCGGTTAGCTCAGGTGGTTAGAGCACAGGCTAGTAATACCAAGGTTGTCGGTTTGATTCCCACATGGGCCAAGAAGCTACACTCTCCACAACTGGGTTGAAGGCAACTACTTGACTTGGAGATGATGGGTCCTGGAAAAACATACTGTTTCCCCAATAAAATTTCTTTAAAAAACCAAAAAACCACGAAGACAGGGAAATGCAGTAAGGCTTAAAAGTAAACTACCCTCTATAAAGTTTTAATTACATAACTTTTAAAAAAAATTGCTGCATGATGAATATGCATGTTGTCTCCTAGTAGGAAAAAAATGCAGCATCATGTTTAAGAGACAAAATATGGGCAAAAGAGCTAAACAGACATGTCTCTAAGAAAGATATACAAATGGTCGGTAAACACATGAAAGGATACTCAACATAATTAGTAATCAGAGAAATGGAAATCAAAGCCATAATAAGATACCACTTCATATCCACCAGGATGGCTAGAATAAAAAATCAGGTAATGACAAGTTTTGGTGAAGAAGTAGTGAAACTGAAATTTTCATTCACTGCTGGTAGGAATATAGAATGGTGCAGCCATTTTAGAAAACAGTCTGGAAGTTCTTCAAATAATTAAACATAACGTTATCTTATGACCCAGCAATAATGTATGTTAAAAATGTAACAGAAACCACTAAATGAAAAGATTAAGTAAAACGAATTTCTTTCTTACAAAATCTATTTTTTTTATTAGTTTTAGGTGTACAAAACAATATAATAGACATGAAAAAACATTTTTCTAAAGAGGGCATACAGATGGCCAACAGACATACGAAAAAATGCTCAACCTCACTAATCATTAGAGAAATGCAAATAAAAACCACAATGAGATACCACCTCACTCCGATCAGAATGGCTATCATCAATAAATCAACAGGCATTCTATTATTTTTAACAGTGGTAGCTTACCTGAGATTCTAGAACCTCCAATTTACGTTTCCTTGCATGAAGAGCTTTACTTGGAAAAGCCCAATAATAATTAGATGTTCCAATCCTCTCACAGTCAACCATACCATCATCAACTAAGCTTTGAAGGACTTCTTTTACTGACATAGCAGCTAAAAGAGATAATTTTTAAAGACTCTACATTAAGACACATCATAAATAAAATTAAAAGGAAAATAACTGAGGGAATACTTGCAATGAATATTATACATCAAGAGTTAATAAATAAGGAACTTTTAAAAATAACAACAAAAAGACAAATACTCCAATAGAAAACAAGAAAGTACACCAATGGGCATCTACAAAACATGCATGGTCAATAAATAAGAAAAATGTTCAACCCCATTAATAATTGAAGAAATATAAAATAAAGTAATGAGATATGATTTCTTGGGTACCAAATTTAAAAAAACTACAAAATATAATGAAGGATTCAGGGAAATGGGTACTCCCAACATGGGTGGAAAAATATGGCAATATGTATCTAAAACCTTAGCTTTATGCATGCCTTTTAAGCAGAAATTCCACTTTTATAAATTCAGCCAAAGAAAACAATGAGGGATATACATAAGGATGCTTGTCAAAGCACTGTTTTCAATTGTAAAAAACTGGAAACCAGTACAATAACTAGACTTTTCAAAGTATCTTACTGAGATAGAATACTATGCTATCATTAAATTTATGTTATAAAATATTTAATGGCATGGTGTATATACATTCAATATGTATTATATAGAAAAATAAGGGTAAAAGACAGTATACACCAATGTGACAGTGGTTCTCTATGAATGGTAGGTTATGAGGTAATTTTTATTTCCTTCTTTTTGCTCATTTTTCTTTTCAACAATAAACATGCATTTTTTTTTGCTAAGAAAACTATTATAAAACTATTATGAAAAATTAAACAATAAAGAAATAAATTGGATATTATGGCTGGGTATAAGATTAAAAATCAGAAAAGTTTTTAAAAATAGCATGTAAAACTACAGCTACATTTTACAAATGTTTGAAATTCATGAACAATTCTTACTTTCTGTTAAATAAAACTGTACCAAGAAATTATCGATGTTTTAATGTCTTTTGGTTTTTCCTAGAGCAAATCCCAATATAATAAAATCTATTAAAAAATTAAAGATTTAATAAATAAAATGAACACCAAATATGCAAAACATTCAACCTCACTTGTAAAGAAGTACAAACTGAAATGAAATGTCAAAGAATTCTAAAAATGAAAACACAATTTGGAAAAATGCATTTGAGTGTAATTTGGAATAGCCTTTGCTGAGGCAATCTGAGAATACTTATAAAAAGCCTGAAACTACACATGCCTCTATTTTCTACTCTATTTCTAGGGACATTTCCTACTGAAGTATGAAATGTGGAAAAAAATTTATGGGGGGTTAGAGGAAGGGATAACTAAGCAGAGCACAGGGGATTTTTAGAGCAGTAAAAATACTCTATAATACCATAATGATGGATCCGTGTCACTAAACATTTGTCCAAACCCAAAGAATGTACAAAACCAAGAGTGAACCCTAATGTAAGCTACGGACTTAGGGTGATTATGATGTGTCAGTGTGGATTCATCAATTGTAACAAATGTACCATTCTGGCACAAGACGGTGATATTAGGAAAAGCTATGCATTGAGGTGGCGGAGTGGGGGTGGGGGGGGCAGGAAGTATATAAGAAATCTCTAGACCTTCCTCTCAGTTTTTCTGTAAACCTAAAACTGCTCTAAAAACTTAGTCTTTTAGAAAAAAGATTATGGATAGCATGTTAATTAATTTTAGCTGCAAAATTTGGGAACAATGTAGATGTTCAACAAGGGATAACGGGCTAAGCAAGTTATGGCACAGTACGTAGTCATAGAGTTAAACAATAGGTGATGCAGATGTTGTAAATCATTTTTTTAAAGCAAATGACATAGGTAAATGTGAATAATGCATTATGTGAAAAAATGCATGAACACAAAACTGTACATGCAGCGTAGTTTTTCTTAGAGAAATGGACAGATACATACACATAAATAGAACCTAAGAATAAGACATCAAAATACACCAAAATGTTAACAGTGTTCTCAGAACAGAGATTATGAACAACTTTTACTTTCATTATATTCTTTATAATTTCCAAATCTGTTAAAATAAGCATGTATAGTTTTTATAATCAGAAAGTAAGGTTTAAAAAAATATGTAGCACATATAGTGGGTTTAACAGTGACCCTGCAAGGGGCAGCCAAGTGGCTCAGTTGGTTAAGAGCTCGCTCAAAAGTGCGAGCTCTGAGCAAGAGGGTCACCGGTTCGATTCCCAGCTCGAGCTGAGCGGTCGCTGGGCCGCCAACAGGTGGCAGGATAACTCCACTTAGAAAAACAAAAACAAAAACAAAAAAACAGTGACACTGCAAAAGATAACTCACAAAACCAGGGAATGTGACCTTATTTGGAAAAAGCGTCTGTATAGATGTAATGAAGGATCTCCAGATTAAATCATCCTGAATTTAGGATGGGTCCCAAATCCAACGCCATATGTCCTTATAAGAGACAGAATGGGAGAAAACAACGGGGAAGGCCAGGTGAAGACAGAGACACAGAGCAGAATGATGTGTCTACAGGCCCAGCACTGGTAGCCACCAGAAGCAAGGAGAGTAGCATGAAATGGGTTCTCCCTCAGAGCCTCCAGAAGAAGCCAATACTGCAGACACCTTGATTTTAGACTTCTGGCCTCCACAGCGATGAGAAAATATTTCTATTGTGTTAAGCCACAAAGTTGGTGGCAATTTTCTGCTACAAAAACTAACATAGCTATATAAAACTAATACACCACATAAAGACAAAAAGTCACATTTAACAAATACTGGAACATACATGAGCAGTTTTTGCTTCTTTTGAAGTAAATTATACCCGTAAATAAATGTGTATATTTGTGTGCACCTATATGTGTGTGTCTGTGTGGACACAGGCATGCATGCATATTCCATTTTACTTTTCTTAGAGCAGACACTCCAAACACAGGAATCGTGGCCGTGGCCCAAAGACATCATGCAAGGACTTTTACTAACATTCATCTCTAGCAATTTATGTTTCCATAAAGTGAAAGACTGTAGCAGAAAAGATGATGGATATTTCCCTAAATATCCCGGCATGTCTTTGATACTTACTAATGCCTTTCTCTTTGGGAGCAATCTTCTCCATGTCTTTTAACTGAAATACATCTTTCTGTTCAAAAGAGTTTTTTAAAAAAGAGATGAAAAACATGTGTTTATTTTCTACTATATATTTACCATAATTATATTCATAAAATATCGTACTGTGCCTGGAAATGAACACTGCAATAGAATCAAGCATTTTGCAGCTAGAAGAAATTGCAATTATCTTGTTCAATACCTTCAAGAGATGTTAAAATGAGCAGAGTTTGCATGAACATACAATTCTTTAAAGTAATCGGAGAGGAGAACATCTCCCCTCCTTTTATATTGAAGTATAAAAACTAGTTATGATGAATCATTTGTTAATGTGAGATAATCAGCTTCTCTGACACTTTGATTTTAAGAAAACACAAACAGGACTTTGTTTAGCATATATCAATAGATTACAGAGATTCAGCAGCTGCAACTAAAATAAAAACATACAACTTTTAAGACTTGTTTACACTTACCGTTTCACGGAAGAGCTATACTTAAACAATAGGAAAATTATATAAATCATGTCTGCCTATTATACAACTATACATACTGCATGTCCACCCAAGCAAAATATTATGAAGAGCTATACATGCAGAACATTTAGTCTTACAGTTGGAAAAAATCTACATAAAATACTCATTTCTTCTTTTAATAAGGTTTGATAATAAGTGGTGAAAAAAACTTGGATAACAAAGTGAACTATTTGAGAAGACTGAAGTATTTAGTAATTAGAAGAGAATTATTGTGATTAATGTTATGGAAATCTGGGATCTATTTCTTCCAAAATAAACTTGAAAAGGCAACTTTAATAGAATGGAACTGAGATTTCATAAAAATTTAATACTTCTGCTCATCCCAAGGCAGTATTAAAAAATTGAAAAGACAAATACTGACCAGAAGACAATATTCACAAAAAATATACCAGACAAAAGACTAGGTATAAATCCATCCCCCTAAAACAAATTGATGGATGGATAAAGGAGTGGATTGATGCATACATATGTGATAAAGCAAGTGGAGTAAAATGTTAATGGTAGAATCTAGGTGTTGGACATACAGGTATCACTATAAAATACTTTCATCTTTCATAATAAAATGTTGGAAAAAGTAACTTCATCTCACTACACTTAAAATTTAGTAAATTAAGGAAAATATGAAGTCATTGGTCTGACAGAGTGAAATAAAAAATTTTTAAAGATTTTATTGGGGAATTAGGGGAGGGGAACAGCGTTGGGGAGTCGGGGAAGGGGAACAGACAAGTTGCTGTCCTTTTGTTCTTCAGTCTAGTTGTGGAGAACGTCATTTCACTGGCCCATGTTGGTATTATCATTGCGCTCTTCCTGGGTAAGGAAGTCACTCACCGGCCATTGGACAGCTGCTCAGGGCAGCTCATGGCAGCTCACGAAAGCTCACACCAACTGCTGGCCAGCCCCACTGAAGCCTACGCTGTCGCCAGCGACTCACGGCAGCCCAGCTCCAGGTCGAGCTGTTATTCACCATCTTAGCTGTAGAGGGTGCAGCATCGCTGGCCCTCATGTGGGATCCAAACCAGGGTCCTGCTGCTCAGAGCTGGTGTCCCAAGCCAACTCTTAACCAATGCGCCACTCAGCTGGCCCTGAAATCAATTTTTGTACACTGGCAATAGACTGTTTAATGGTAATACTTTAGGGTCTCAGAGAACATGAAATGAATTACTTACATTAGGACTCTAGTGCATTAAAAAAATCAATTAATCAAACCTATTTGCAAATACCTTAGATTCTCTGGAAAAAGAACATGAACTCATTGAGATGTCTGCCTGTAGGGGTCATCAAGGAACAGCCCCAGACATACTGGCTGCCCCAGTGGGGTTGCTGTGTAAATCAATGAGCTTGCAAAGAACTAGCCTCAGAACCAAAATGTGGTCATTTAAGTGGACAGTGAAAATGGTCTCAAGTAAATATTAGTTCTCCCCAGCATTAAACAGAGATATTAAAGGAGAGATGAACACAACGGTTCTAGCCAGTAAAAAAAAAAAAAAAAATTGTGTAAGATGCCATGGAAGACACATAGTTATAATGCTATTATAGATAACTTTTAATTAAGCATTTATGACCTAGGCATTGTAATGTTTTACATAGATTATCTACTTTAATCCTTATACCAACACTGTGAGCTGGGTACAATTATTATTATTCCCTTTAATAGATGAGGAAACTGAGACTTAGGTCAAATAACTTCCTTATAGGCATACAGCTATTATATTAAGTAAAATGGACTTCAGATGCCAATTCTCAATTATTGAGCTATACTGTTCCCGTGTTCTCCTTAAGTGTAATAGGTAAAGAATTCTTTTTCTACTACATTTGCAACTTCAAATATACAGAGGGTGCCAGAAAATATATATATATGTTTTAAGAAAGGAAAAAACTTTATTAAAATTGTAATACAATGAATGACGTTAGCATTCATTTGATTAACACCACCTTTTGGGCGACCGTCATACTACTCATTGCTACCATAATTCAATTCAAGTTCAAAAAGTAACGCATAGATAACATCTCTTAAAATGTGTATACATTTTTTTAGCACCCCATATATGTGTATTCATATGAATCAATACATGAACTGAAATCAATCAATACAATTACAGTCATACGCTGCATAATGACATTTTGATCAATGTCCCATAAGATGATAATGGAGGTGAAAAATTCCTATTGCCTAGTGACGTTGTACTCAGCCATCCTCATAGTGCAACGTATTAGTCATATGTTTGTGGTGATGCTGGTGTGAACAAAACTACTGCGCTGCTCACTGTATAAAAGCATAGCATGTACAATTATGTACAGTACATAATACTTGCTAATGATAGTAAACGACTGTTACAGGTTCATGTATTTACTATACTGCACATTTTAACATTACTTTAGAGTGTACTCTTCCTATTTATAAAAGTTTGCTGTAAAGCAGTGTACTGTGTTATGCCAGCAGCAGCCGCACACATCTCGTATTTACTGCATCTCTTGATGCATCATGTTCTCCTGTGCTTGATTTAACCTCATGTTGTTTTGTATAGTGACACGCTGTACAGGCTTGCAGCCTCGGAGCAACAGGCTACACCACACAGCCTAGGTGTGTAGTAAGCTATAGCACTGAGGTTTGTGTAAGAGCACTCTAATGTCTGCACAATGACAAAATTGCCTAACTAAGCCACTTCTTAGAACGTATTCTGTTAAGTGGTGCATGACCATAAAGGAGCAGAATTGAAACATTTTCAATCAGAAACAGCCAGTTTTGATATTTGAGAAAATTCTAATAATATCATAAAGGACAAAATAATTTTCCAACCACTCTCCACAGCTTTCCACTGCCTGGTAGAAATTAAATCTACTTTTCTTGCTTTGAGACCATAGGAAAAATACTTCATCTCAGCAGAACAAATAATCATAACTCTCATGTAAAAAATTCATCAATTTATCCTCCTAATCAGATCATCGTTATTATGATACTCTGTTCTGCACTGCCAAAGATTGTTAGCAAGTCACTTCATGTAAGATTAGTAAGATTACAATTAGAAGGCAAACAGTTTAAAAAGAAAAGCTCCCCAGAATATTTTGCTTGTTTTACTGAGAATCTGCATTATTAAAACAAAAATGTCAAGTATTATCATTACTAGCTAATTTCATATTCTATTCTGCCATTTTTACCACCTTCTTCACATTTGTATATAATGAAAATAGCCAGTAGGTTGGGGCTAGACTAGACTTTGAAGATCCTGTCAAGCATTAGGCTAAGACACAAAAAGCTAACATTTTTTGTAGTTCAAAATTATGGACTTTCACCTGGAAGCAAAGAAAAGCCATTGTATAGAAACAGTAAAGAAACCAGGCTCTAGAGCCAGGTGACTGGGGTTGAGTCCCGCCTCTGCCACTTAGAAGTGGAAACTTCAAACACCTTTCCGTAGTGGCAGGCATAAATATCTGGAATAAGTAAGGCCTATGTACCATCACATATGTTACACTATAGACTGCTTTATAAGTGCACAAAGGCAGTATGGAGCACTGCCTCTAACATTAGATGATCATCCCTGGGTTTGAATCCTGGTACTATCACTTCTACTTTTTGAGATCCAGGGCTGGTATCTTAGGCTGCATCTCAGATGTCCAGATCTGTATAATGAGGATGGTTAAAAATAGTACTGATCTCATAGGGTTAAAAAGGATGAAATCAGATCATCTGCACCAAGTGATTGGCACCCAGGAAGCACTCAGTAGATATGAGCTATTATCATTATTATTATTATCAGGAAGAAAGGGAACACAGTCAAATATATGCTTCAGAAAGATAATTCTGGGTCCAGTGTATAGGACAGTTCTGATAGAAGAGACTGCAAACATTGGGATAAGGTTCTTTTAGACTTCATAGCTTACAGAAACCACAAATACTTGTAGAATTTTACTCATTCTTCAGGAAATAGGTTAGTATTGATCTCTAACAAAAAAATAGTTAACACTGGATGACATATAGATAATGAAAAACTTATGCAAAATTCTAAAAATCTTAGGGAAAAACAACTTACCGTCTCAAAAAATATTTCCATCATGCGGGCTCTCTTTTCCTCTGCACTCAATCCTTTTTTCTTCGACTAAAGCACAGAAATTAAAAAACAAACACTGCATTTTTTTAAATACTGCATTGTAAAACAATTTGGTCTGAAACATTATCAGAAATTTTAGGTGTGGTCGTGTCTGATATCAACAAGTTTGATAACTCTCAGAGGCAGGCCTAGGCTGATTTTAACGATTCTACTACTATATACCAAGTCTTGTGGTAAGTGCTGCCAGTATAAAAATATAAACTGTGATTGAGATGGAGCTGGCATTTTGTAGAAATTCAGTATTTATCAAATGATCCAGTGATGTGTCAAAAGGCACCTTCAAAAGACAATCTCTCAAAGAAAACAGACATAAATACTTACAACAGATGAGCAGCGGCACGCATAAACTGTGTGACAGAATGAATTAACAGGGAGGAGGAGGGTTAGTTCGGAAAGTTAGAGATGAAAAGGACTCTGGTACATTGAGACACGGGGAGAAGGGTGTCCTGGGCAGACCACACACAGGCACAACGTTATGGAAGTACATGGAATGCTCCAGAAAGACTCTGGATGATAGTGTATGGTGCATGTGGAGGAAGTGGAAGGTGAGGTGAGAAAGTTTGTCTGGGGCCAGAAGATGGAAGACTGACTGTCCAGCCAAAGAGAGTGGACTCTATTCTATGCAATGAGGAGCTACTGCACAACTTCTAAAGCAGGGAGTCACAGGATGAGGGTCACATTTTTGTAAGCTAATTGTAGTAGCATTGTGGAGGGCAGGCTGAAGGAAAACCTAAGCAAGTAGAAAAGGGAGCCTACTTCAGGCTACTATTATTCTTTAACTACCTTTCAGCCAGTTTGAAATTAAGATAATTAATATGTAACTGATATATTAATAATAAATTTTACTATATATTACATAGAGAGTATATATAAAGGTCAAGTCCAACATTAAAAAAAAAGGAAAAAAGTCAAATTTCCTTAAGGCAAAGATTCACAGAAAATAAAAGAATGAGAACCATCATTTCCAGAGCTTCTAATGGAGGATTCCACACCAACGTTTCTTAAGTGATCTGCCTCTTTCTCAAAAATTGCACATAAATTGTTAAGTAAGAACTTTAAAACACTTTACACCACTTAAAAAGCAGACATAAATAAAACGACAATTAAAGACTGGCCCTATCCAACCAAAAACTCCATTAGAAAATGTGAGCCTATGAAAGACAGGGAAAGGAGTGTGGAGCTGCCATTCTGAATAAATACCGAAGTACAAGTCTTTATTCTACTTGCATAACCTAGAAACCCACTAACTCGTTTTCACAGCAATAGAATCGTCCAGTGTTCCTTGATGAGTCGCATGGATAAAATAAGTAGCCCAGATGTTACTATGTTTCTCTTTTTCCTCTGTCCACTCTCAAATGCTGCAGTTCCTCAGGGTTCTCTACTGATCCCCTCACCTCCTCACACCTCTTCTTTGAACTCATCTGAACACACCTCAAACCATGAACTCATGGTTTTAACTAGCACTTAACGCTGAGTCCTCAAATCTTTACAGGAGTCCCTGAGGGTGTTCCTGAGCTCCGATCTCCTGTATCTACCTGCCCGCTGGACAGACTTCAAACTCAGGAGGTCTAATCTGAACTCCTCTCCCACATCTACGCCCCAAACCTGCTGTTCTAGCTCTTGAGTTCAGTTAGCTACCACCTCCATACCCCAGCCAGAAGCCTGACAGTCATCTTGGGTTCCTTCATCTTACTCCACATCCAACCAGTCACCAACTGCTGCCAACGTCAGCGCTTAACTATTTCACAAAGCTGTACTGTCTGCTTCACTCCCATTACCTCTACCTCAATTCAGGCCTCCATTATGTCTCCTGCAACAAACCTGCAGTCCCATAAGCACACCTTATCTCACTCTTTAAGTTCACATTCTGCGCTGCCAAAAAGCAAATCTAACCATGCCTCGCCCTTGCTTAAAACCCTTTAGTGGCTCCCAACTATCCAGAGATATCCACTACCCTAGAATGATATACCAAGGCCCTCTATCACCTGACCCCATCTACTCTCTCAGGCACCACTCCCCACCTCAAAGTTTACCATACCAACATGGACACCTAAGCAATTTGGGCTGTAATACAAAAACTACCTGTAATTCTCCCATCGCAGAATGCTCTTGCGCATTTCTGTACCTGAAAAAAATATTGTTCTCTGTACCTAAAATAACTTCTCCTCTTACCTATTCAAACTAGAAGTCGCCCAAGCCTTTGTTGAGACATTCTCTCAGAGAACTTCCCTAAGTTCATAGGCTACGCTCAGTGTTATTCCATGTGTTCCCAGAACACACCTTCATCCGGTCACTTACTACAATTAAAAAGATGTTTACTTGTCTCTCTCAGCAGACTGAAGAGCTTCAGAACGTGAGCTGCCTTTGCCTTCCCAGAGCTTAGTGCCAGCTTAGACAGAGCAGGCATAAAGGCCACTTACTTTCAGGACTATGTGTCTAAAACTCCTAACCCTAAAATTTGAGGCCGTTCGTGCTCCCAAACCCCACAACCACCACTGGACCCCCATAAATATGATGCAGGGTGAAATAATAATTTCTGTGATAACCATTTATAACCTGGCTTGGAGAGATAAATCAGAGAAATCTCAGGTAGGGCAGCACCAAGAAGCCATATAGACCTGTTCACTTAACTGAGGGTTGAAAGCTAGAGTTCAATACTGTTTTATCAGCCTCCCTTCACATTGGCCTCTGAAGTATCTAAATAAACCAAGCATGAAATTCACCCTCAGCTTATTTCTCTAGTTCACTGGGTGTCAAACTGCCATTAGCGTCATCTCAGAAGTTTTAAAAAAATACTGATGCCCAGACACATCCCACATTAACTCAGTCAGAATTTCTGAGAAGGCGCCTCAGCTTGGGCATACATATTTTAAAAACCGTTTCCAGGTGCTTTAATTGTGCCCCAGAATCTGGAGACCATGCCAGGGGCACCTGTGGGGCAGTGAGAATCCCTTTAGGTCTTTAGTGTGTGGCTGCATCAGAGGAAAATATTGGGTTGTCGGAAAAGTCACGACGTAGTTCTATGTTTTTTGTTGCAAAAATGCGTCATGACTTTTCTGACAACCCAATAGATCCAAAGCTTTAGGAAAGGCTCCTAACATCTTGGTATTATATTCTAAACAGTTCCTTGGAGAGATCCACAGACTACAAGAATGTGCCACCCAGATGCAGGCAATGAGGAGAACGCAGTGTCCTGGGGCACAATTTAGGAACCTTGTCACTCCACAGCTAAGAAAGCTACTCAAGAAATATGGATGAGCTGTATTTACATTGTTTTCAGGCTAATTTATTCATTAGCCTCTTTTATGATTACAAGTAGTTTTTATTGTTAACCACGCAGTAGGAGAGCATCATGACCAGAATTAAAATAACTAATGTGAAAGGATGCCATATTAATACATATTTAGAAATTTCTCTAAAAAAAAAAAACCAACAAGGCCTCATTTCATACTTAAGATTAAAGCAAATCTCCCAATAGTGTAAGTTAGAGATGCATTCAAATTAGTAAGTAAGGGAACTCAAAACTTGACTTGAGAACAACAAAGGAACCTTCTCCAAGTGGAAGTTATGGAATTCCTAAATTCAGCCCTGTTGATCAATTACAATAAAATTTTGCAAAATTAAAAGTAGATGGTATCTACTGATCTCAGAAGTGGCAGACTACCCTGCACTTCTTCAATTCCAAAAATATGCCTGGACTTATAATAATTGTTTACTCAACAAGTCCAACCAAATCAAACAGCTATTAATTAATTCACAATCAGGAAAGAGAAGGAAGGACAAAAGTTATCTTTGATCAACAAACACTAAACTTATTTCTTAATCATTAATAAAAAACAGGAAGTACATATCTTACAAGAAGTTTTATTCTAATTTGTTTCTCCATTATCAGAGGTAAGTATCTCAAGAGTTAACAGCACATTAAACCATAAAATATTAGAAGGCAATTCACAGTAGAGATTAGGTAAAAGGGCAAAGTTAATGCATTTGTGCTGCATACCATATTTCCCCATGTATAAGACGCACCCTTTTCAGAAAAATTTGGGGTCTAAAAACTGGGTGCATCTTATACAGTGGTTGTATATTTCAAATGCCATAGATGGGACTGAGGACGAGGCAATATATGAAGACAGTGATTTGTCATCAGACACAGATGAGGACAAGCTAATGGTTGGGAGTTTTGACAGTGATGAGGAGTTGTATGAATTTTATGATGAATAAAACTTGAGCTCAATAACTTTACGTAACATTTTTTTTCAAATTTCGGGCCCCAAAATTAAGGTGCGTCTTATACACGGGAGCGTCTTATACATGGGGAAATATGGTAGTTTTCAGTAGTTATGTTTGGCCAGCAACTCTATAAAGAGAAATATGGTATCAGAGCACTGGTAATATATTTAAGTGTGGTCCTGTTTGGCTTCTCACATCATTGCATGCCCAGGTGGCTGGGATGGTAGTTTAACCACAAAGAAGCCGTTATCAGTTATAATTACATCTGGACAAGTATCTTCATATAAACACCATACCACCTAAATCTTTGCCCACCATTAGCTCTGCAAAATAACGGCCACTTAACTAAATTAAGATATTAAAATCTTAGATCCATTTAATTAGACGTTGATTCTCTGACAATAAAAGCAGAAAAAAATAGCACAAAGCTCTGAAGATGTATGAAAATGATTTGATGAGCAGAAAGATCCAATTCAGAGATGGCTTGGACTCTTACTAGAACTTAACCCATCATGGCATGCAAGGAAGACGAACTCAGTGCAGTGCTTTCCTAATTGACTACCTCCCTACCAACCAGCAGTCTGAAATACAAAAGTGCAACGATACCTGCCTTTCGGTAAAACCCAACGGATTCGCATAGAAATCATCAAGCTGGCATAAAGTGAAGATTCGCTGGGTTACTTTTAAAATTGTAAGCAATGCAGAAACGTGCTCTAATGTTGCAATGCATGAAACGACTCAATTGTCAAAAACCAAGCGAGCTATATTGCATTTGGGATCCAGGGGATCTCTTCGAGCCTGCCCACTGTCTCGCTGGCATTTTCTTTCCCGGATCTTTATGGGGGGGAGGGGGATTTCGGGTGGCCGAATCCGGGGAGCTGGCGCACAGATTCAGGAGCGACTGGTGGTGTTCCGGACAGACAGCAGTTTGTGAGATACTCGGGTCACACTCTCCAACATTTCGCGTGTCTAACCTAAACCGCCGGGGACACAGCCGCGGGGTGCAGAGGGGCAGGGACGGGACAGGAACCGCCGCGGCCCCGGGGCACAGGGGGCTCTCGAGAGCCCCAGCGCGGCGACTCAGCCACCCCGTTCCCGCGGCGGAGGCAGGTGGGCGGGCGCGCGCTCAGGGCCGCCCCGCCGCGCCCGGAAAGTGCGGGGTGGCCACGGCGTCGACTTGGCGGCCCCTCCTTGCGAGGCTTAGGGCCGAGCACCAGCCCCCGAAGCTGGCCAGGGCCAAGATCCCTGCGGCCGGGACGCTGGGGAGGAAGATGACCCAAGAACGCAGCCTCAGATCTTACCATGGCGCCGGCGAACGTCTTCCGGCGGCAGGGCCTGCGCAGGAGGCGAGGGGCGGGGCGCGCCAAGGAGGGTTTGATTTTGGCGCCGACCCCGCCCCGGGGCGGAGCCGCGAAGGGGAGGAGGTGGGAGAGAGACCGGCCTTCGCCCCGACGGCGCGCAGCGTCCCCTGGCGGTTCAGCCGAGAAGCGGGCCAGGGTGGGGCGGGGCCTTCTCACTAGCATAAACAGTTTGGTTATTGCTATCGTCCACAAATTCTACAACGTCCCTTAATTCCCAGACATCACTAAGAAAGAGAATATGTTAAATGAATAAACATCCTGTAAACGGAGATAACAAGCTTTATTATTGTGATTTGAGATTTTTCTGCACGGTAAAGATACACACGTGAATCTTGTTTCTCCTATGTTTCAAGACAATTTAAAGTTTTATTGTAGACTAAAGCATCCAAAATACTGTGGTACTTATGTAGCTACGAACGTACAAACACTTTGATGCACAGCATTTATTCTTTTCTTTAAATAGGCAGTCAGCATTTTGATTCATAAAAGAACAAATGATGAGAATATATCAGTATCAATGTCAGAAAAAGCAAAGACTTAGTGTTCTATACAGAAAACATGAAACAAACCTATAAAGATGGAATGTACAATATTTAAACAGGAAAAAAAAGGAAGCTAAAACCCTTCATACTCATACATAGGATTGAAAGGCTATAGAACTGAGAATGATATAAAGAATTCCATTACAAGAATACACTCGTGTTGATGACAGAACATTCCATGTCATAAAGCAAAAGCATTGTTTAAGGCTGTGTTGCTTTCAAAGGTTAATGGAAGTGCTGTACATTCATTGGAACAACAAAGCCAATTTATTAATAGATTTTAGAATATTAATAGCTTTCGTACATTCTCCACAAACAAACCACACAATCACTGCCACACAATTCATCTTCATAACGTTTAAGATTAATATCATGATTTGTAGCTTACTGTCATTTAAAACAAAAGATTATTTATTTATACCAAACAAATCTTTAATGGGCACTTAGTTCCTTTATGGCAATACTAGATTCCTAGTTATCAAAAATATTAAAGTAATTGTAAAATTTTAAACCCTGCAACATTTACAGAATGCAACAGTATTACAACTTTCAGTTTTAAGCAAAATTAGATAATGTTTGCAGCAAATAGCTTTAATTTTATCCTACCAGGAAATGTCTTTTTAAAATTATTAAACTAAAAATACTCCTCCCCTTTCAGAAGCTGGTGAATAGAGAGGATACTATAGAGTCCAAATGTACAAAAAGATTTTTCCCATTTGAAGAAATCTGCAGATTACTCGATGTTTATTTGCTATTTCCTCCAATTAACTCAGTAGGTATTACCAAAGCATTTATGTGAACCCTTCAATGCTAAGGATCCATGGACACTTGCTTGTGTACTGCAGTTCCAGTTAACTCCATATTAGGACATACCCTGTATAGTTAGTAGTAGAAGCAAGTGCATTCTAGTTTCATGGACCTGTAATATTTATTTGCCTCAAATCTAGTGAAAGAATAAATTAAAATAAGGAAAGTTGGGGACTTGTTTAGTTACTGGAGACTAAAGTTTGCTCAAAATACTAAGTACCATTTAAAAAATGGCAAGCAATCATAAAGGCTTTCTATTCATATGTTTCTGAATGGTCAAGTGACTCTCCTGCCCCATGTCCAGCAGGGGAGGTCTGTAGAGGGTGGGAGGGAGGGGAACTCATTGTCACTGACCTTTACATTCTAACTGGCAATATTTTACGTTAAGTGCCCAGGGGAAATTTGAATGGGTAATTTTTCAGTGCTACTTATCATGAATGTATGACAGGTTCTGTACACTTGACAAAGAGAAATCAAACAATAATGGTAACCCAGAAAAAAAGTCACTTATTTTAATATCCTTCTCAGTTTACCAGAAACCATTTTCCATCAAATGTGAAAAAATTTCACTTAAATCTACTTGTATCTTAGCAGCACTTTTCCCCCTAAAATATGCTTACTATGAAATACAGTAAATGCACATATGTATCCAAATGTGAAATGTTATTTATATTTTAACATATATGATTACATATTTTGAGGGGAAAATATAGTGTTTCCTGGAGTGCCCATAGCATGTGTTTTAGTAACACATATTGTGAACAGGCCTAAATCAAAATATCTATTCTTTCGTTCCAGTTTGTGCCAATATTGACATGTAAAAAAATTAGCTTTGTCTTCAGTCTGCTAATCGAGATATCCAGCCTGCTATGGTATGATGGCTGGTTAAATTCTAACCTCACAAACATAATTTAAATGTTGTACAAAAAAAACCAAAAAACCCTTTAAGTAAACTAGTTTTAAGATCAATTATAGCCTGTGACAGGATCTAAATAGGAAGCCATTTTTACTTGTGAACATAAACTAAAATTAATCAATTTAAAAAGTTTTCTTTTGAACAGTCTAGGAGCTATCAAAAGCCTAGCTTATTTTTTATGTAGAATGTTAGTAAAAGGCAAAATGAAATTCCCTCCCTAGAGTGTAAGCTCCAAGGTAGCAGGAGTTTTGCCTGTTTTCTCCACCACTGTGCCCCCGTGCCTAGAACAGTGCCTGGCTCCTAGTAGGCACTCATTAAATAGAAAGGTTTAAATTCAAAGACTTATTTCACTGGTGCTAGGAAATAGTATCTTAACATTCTAAAAATGTTATTGAATTTTATAACTTGATCACAGTCTCAAATATTTTTGAAAACTCTACCTAACTAAAGAAATACTAAACCTAAATGTAAATCTTTCTGAAAACATATTTTTCCAGGTGGATTTGGGCATAAATTTGATAGACAACTGGAAGTAGCTAGATTTCCCTTCTAAATTTAAAAAAGTCCTATATAAGAGAGTGACTGAATTATAAATTAATAAGCAATAAACATCACATTCATATAATTATACATGGGAAATGTTTTCTATAGTACAGTTCTAAGGTGCTTTCAGTTGAAAAAGATCCCAAAGACACTATCGAAATGCCAAACATGACATCCTATTTGGTAGAACTGAGTAGAAAATTAAACAGTGGAAATAAACCACATCTTATTTTACAGTACCAATGACAGTTTAACGATTGACTAAATTATTCTTAACATTTCTCAAAATGCATTTATATTTTGTTTAAATTAAGCATAACTAGAGTTCAACTTTTCTTTCTTGACTTGCTTTTTGTTTTTTTGAAAGCACAGAAGGCCATTTTTTTTAACCAAAAGTCAGCCGATACCATCATTCCTGGAAAATAGCAAAAATTAAACTGCTTTAGGGCTTGTTCTGCTAGGACAGCTTCAAACTTCGCAGTAAAGGAATGTGCTGAAGGTTGGACCATGCTTCTGTCTTTCAGAGTGCTGCCTATTTCAATACACCAAAGAGTCAGCTATATATAGACATATATATGATACATTCTATCTTACCCTAATCATGTATATATAGTCCTTTAATGCCTCTACTATTCATTAGACAATGATAAATAACCATAACATGCCCTTACCTGTAATGCTTTCACAACTTTGGTAACACTTGCTTTCTAAGGGGAAACCATTACTCAATCACATGCCTTTGGTTGACACCATCAGTCCTCCAAAGGGCTACTTATGGCTCTCTGTCCTAGGATACTGGTGTCCTACTACATGTGCTGACATTTTGCAGGAGGTAAAGCTTTCGCTTTCATGAAGTGGAAGAGGAGGGACACAGGTGAGAACATGGCACAGAAAACATGACTAACTTTTTCTTGATTACATTCCAGTGCATTGATCTGGAGTTGGGCTGCTTGCTTTCCAACAGATAGCATGACTATTGTAATATGCTTTTCAAAGCATTAGGAATTTCAGGTTTCCCTGAAAATGTACTTTGTTGTTTTGTTTTTTTATACAAAAGGAGCAAAAGAGAGACAGTGAAAAGAACACCCAAAAAGGATCTTTGATCTAACCCAGGATGGATGGGACATTTGCATTTATTTGTAAGTATTAGACTCAAGAGGCCTGCAAATCACAGATGAGAGGATTTTTGCAAGACAGTCTTATTTTTTCCTAAAGTAATTACTTATATGTAGTTATTGATAACCAAAAAATGTCACAATACCTACTGTAAAAGTGAGGTTAGAAGATTCTCCTGGGGTCTTGTGACCGAGGTTAAAGTATATAACTACAACAGATTTTATTTTTGTTTTGTGTTTGGAAGCTCTGCGCAAAAGCTACCATCTACAGGATTAACAAATACCTTTAAATATTCTAGTTTTTTTAATGCTTGTTTGATTTGCAAAATTAGCTTAGCTACATAAATCCCTGTCCTATAAGCCATAGTTCACAGGTGTAAAACTTTGCAGTTTTATAGATTCAGTAGAAGAGATCTGCTTTTTTAAACCCTAAAGGTCAATTACAGAAGTCAGATATGCAGTTTTTTAAGGAAATTGTTACATTCAGAAATAACCTTGGAAAGTTCACCAATGATTCCTTCCAGCATGAAAAGTCTAGTATAATCTGGTCCCGCGCCGAGAAATCCATTCCAGTTAATAGTGCAAGACCTTTGCAAGGGGCTGTCCAGCTGCCCACTGTTACTGTAAGTACCGGTAGACCTTGAAACAGTGGTTCCCAGAGTCTGCAACCACAACATGACCGTCTGACGTCAGGGCCAGGCCTTGGGGGCCGTAGAGTGGGTCAGCAGATGTGTTAATATAGGACAAAAACGATCCACTTCCATCAAAAACCTGTCAAAAATATACAGAGTGTTACAGGTTATAGGAAAAGGTATAGTACTGTACTGAAATGGTAATTAGAAAACTCTTGATGCTAATGTATTTAATATAGAAGCATCGCATGTAATCCCCTAGGTTTGCTTAGGTCACCTTCATATATACAACCATTCCCTCCACTTACTGTGCATTTTCTCCTCTCACTCTCCATGTCCCAGAGTCACTGACAAAGCACATCCCCTTGTCCACCAGATCTTACTTCTATTCTTCCAGTAGTCATATTTGAGGGCAACAGCCCTGGATGGTGCTTGAAAAATGACTCGTATTTCTCACCCATAGCCTTCACTTCCCTCTCCAGCCTCATGTCCCTCTTTTATCCCCAATCATGAGAGAAAAATCAGCAACTAGATCACGGAAGAATGGTCCTGAGTCATAACAGGCAATGAGAAATAGATTATTTTTTTCTTTTTCGGAAAAGAGTAAGTTATAAGAAGTCAATGGTTCAACGTATAATGGATATGGTGTTCTCTTGGTCTGTAAGCTTTTGCTATTACAGAATAAAAGGAACGGGAACACTTCTCCGTCGGAAGGCATAGGCTGGTGTCTTTTGACCATTCTGTGCGGCCCATCGGGTGTTTTAAAAGGCAGTGGAACTAGGCAGGTGCTCCGAGGGCCACAACACAGCTCAGCATCTGTGATTCTACGCAGAACTGCTTTGTCAACTACGTTCCCTCTCTGGTTTCTGGTTTCCCATCAGACATAGGAGGCCTCTTTCAAATGTAGGTGTCCACTGGGATAATTAAGCAAGACAAATATATTTCAGAAATAAAAGCATTTAGTCCTGGACTGAGCTACCAACAGGTGGCAGGATGGCTCAGCAAAAAAAATAAATAAATAAAAATAAATAAATAAATAAATAAATAAAAGCATTTAGGGTTACATTTACAGTCTCATCCCTTTTCGTGCAAAATAGATACCTATATCGGATTCAAATTGCTGACCATTGCTGTGCTCACAGAAGCATCTGAATGCTATAAAATTTAGCCAGTGCACTGGGTTCTCATGTGCACTGCCCAAGGCTACATCGGCAAGAATGAGTAACACCATCTGTAAATGTGTGTCTAGATCCATGCCAGTGTCTACATAGAGAAATGCAAGAAGTTGGCTTGAGGATTTAAAAGGTTTATTCTTTTTTTTTTTTTTTTTTTT
>NW_017731408.1:3640058-3644968 GCF_001890085.2 Hipposideros armiger | reverse complement strand
CTTTTGTTCTTCAGTCTAGTTGTGGAGGATGTTGCTTCACTGGCCCAAGTTGGCACCATCATTGCGCTCTTCCCAGGCGAGGCAGATCAGTCGCCGGCTTTTGGACGGCCGCTCACTGCGGCTGCTGGCCGCTCATGCTGGCTGCTGGCCACACATGGTAGCCCATGGCAACCCACTGCAGCAGGGGCTGCAGCCCACACTGGCGACTCATGGCAGCCCAGCTCCAGGGTGAGCTGCTGTTCAGCATCTCAGCTGTAGAGGGCAGTGTCACTAGCCCTCATATGTGGGATCTGAACCAGGGCCCTCTGGCGTCCCAAGCCAGCTCTTAACCAACGTGCCACTCGGCTGGCCCTGCCTATTTCTTTCCTAATTGGATTGTTTAGTTCTTTTAGTGTTGAATTCTGAGAATCTTTTTTTTTTTTTTTAATTTTATTGGGAACAGTGTGTTTTTCCAGGGTCCAACAGCTCAAAGTCAAGTAGTTGCTTCAATCTAGTTGTGGAGGGCACACTCAGTGGCCCGTGTGGGAATCAAAGCGGCAACTTTGGTGTTATGAGCACCGTGTCCTGTGCTCTAACCACCTGAGCCAACCGGCTGTCTCTCTGAGAATCTTTATACATATATCCTAGGTATAAGTCTTTTTTCAAATACACGGCAGTTTGCTTTCTCCCAGTTTGTTGCTAATCTTTTAATCCTCTTAACAGAGTTTTTCATAGGGCACATGTTTTTAATTTTGATGAAGTCCAATTTACTGATTTTTTTCTTTTAACCAATACATTAAATAACAAGAAATAGTGATGGGTCTAATAATGACTGTAATTTTGAAGTAGATATGAGCATAAATGATAATTTGAGATGTCTACAACTGTAATATGAAAATTTCTGTGATTTCTCTTGGTGACAAAGCTATAGATATTACTAAAACTATTGTGATTGCTCTCTATATTCATAATGAAAGGAAATGATCATTTTTAATTAGAAGTTAGTAAAAATAATATTTTTGTTCAAAGGACCTCTTGAATTCTATCCACAAACCCTTTAAGGATCTGTGGGCTACGGTAAAAATGCCAGATTTAGAGGGTTTCTAAACTCTCTGGTAATAAGTTGACATTTGTTCTACTCCACCTTCCTTAGTTTGGCACTTCTTGTGGATTATCTATGGTATTATAATCTAACCAATGAAGAATGAAAAACACTCCAATTTGGGGACAGCCAATTCTCCACTATTAATAAATACCAATCACGCTACACAAGTAAATTAGCACTTTAATTTACCTGGATCCTGCTGTTTCCCCAGTCTGCAACAATGATGTTTCCATTTGAATCCACTGCTACACCCGTGGGAGCATTAAACTGCCCATTTCCTTCTCCATTTGAGCCAAACTTCAACATGAATTCTCCTTCTTGATTAAATACCTGTATGAAATATTTTTGAATTGTTTTATTTTAAATGAAAATAGTTGAGCCAACATTATGAATTTTAAAAATATTTATCTGAGCAGGTTATTTATAACAAGATCTATGATTTAAGACATTCTTAAAAAAAAAAAAAGAAAAGAAAATCCACAAACTAGACCCCCATATCACTTATGGCTTCAACAATTTACTGTATAAATCTGATTTCCCATTTGTTAAATCACTTTTTTTCTAGCTTATATCTGATTATTGAATACTTATGTGAAAAATACTCTATTATAAATTGCAAAATATTTACAAATAAAAGGTACAAATATAAGGTAGTATGAGAAAGTAGAGCTACAATTTTCAACAATATGATTCTTTCTGCCTTTAAATAAATAGCTAAATTTCAAGAACAGGCATTGTATTTCAAACAGGATGGATGATGATTCAAAGTTGGATCAGAAAGTTGGAGTTTTTTGTTAGGCCAGATGATCAGAATTTACCAATTTTATTATGTCAACATATCAAGAAAGAGTAGGCTGGGGCCGGCTGAGTGGCTCAGTTGGTTAAGAGCTCGCTCAAGAGTTTGAGCTCTGAGCAACTGCGGTTCGAGTCAGCCCGAGCTGAGCAGTCGCTGAGCTGCCAACAGGTGGCAGGATGGCTCAGCTAAAAAAAACAAAAAAAATCTCAAGAAAGAGTAGGCTGGACTTGACACCTATAACAGAAAATAGTGTGCGTGTGTGTGTGTGTGTGTGTGTGTGGGCAGTAGATGAGCAATAAGAAAAAGGCTTTTCTGTAGATATTTTTTCAGAATACATTTTAATTAAAATAGAGAGTTTATATGACCCTAAGCCTTTGATGAAATGAGGCTACCAGGAGAAGGGAGGCCGATAGAACTGGGAGCTAAACAGAACTCAAGCAAATTCTCTAATCTGATATAGGCAAGCAAAGGGTTGTTGTGATTAAATAGTCTTATTAATAAAGGGTTACTGTATATGTATCAGATACAGATTACTGATTTTGAGTTAATAAGTATTTAATGATAAGACTATAGTAAGCATGATTTTCTCTTGATTCAGATGATACTTAATGGTTTTAAAATGTCTCCAGAATATTATTTTGAGTTTCCATTATTATGCCAGCTACACGTGTAGAAATACTCATTAACAAATCCAAAAAGATTACATGCAAGGCACCATGAGAATAAGGGTTCCTACAACGTGAAACTGAGGGAGTGCAGATCTAATTTGAGGATGATCTCAGGACCTTTTAGAGATTGTCCTATTGCCATCTCTCTGATCATAAAAATTAAAATGACTTTCTTAAAAAAAATTGTAAATACTTTCTTGGAGGTTATTTTGTCATTATTTTCCATTAAAGATGAATAAACAATATGAAGCAATGTTTCCAGTAACTCAGATTATAACTTTTGGGAACATTAATAACATTCCAGCTCTGTTTGATTGGAGGTAATACTTGCAAGTTTGGATAAACGTTTCTTCATGTGCTTTTAAAACTGTTTCTGAAGTGTTTTTCAATTAACTTCTTATATTGAAGCTTCAATNGGTAGCCCATGGCAACCCACTGCAGCAGGGGCTGCCGGCGACTCACAGCAGCCCAGCTCCAGGTTGAGATGTTGTTCAGCATCTTAGCTGTGGAGGGCAGCATCACTGGCCCTCATATGTGGGATCCGAACCGGGGCCCTCTGGCATCCCAAGCCAGTTCTTAACCATCGCGCCACTCGGCCGGCCCAAAAAGGTTTATTCTTAACTTCGAGAAAAATCTAATTTTTCTGTTATCATGGACCCCTTTGGCAGTCTGGCCAACTATATGCAACCTCTCAAAATCGTGTTTTCCTGTTTTGTTTTGTTTTTCCTAGAATGTAACCAGTTTTTTACTTTTTATACCAAATCAAAATGCCAAATACCAGTCATGATACCATTATTCTTAACCATGAAGACATAGTTACCTTCATTATTATTCTTTTAAATTTGGTTTTGTTAACTTTTAATTTTGAAATCATCATAGATTCCCAGGAAGTTGCAAAGATAGCACAGAGACAGCCTATGTACCCTTCATCCCGTGTCCCCCAATGGTTACATCTTCTATAATGATAGTATAATATGAAACCCGGCACACTTACATTGGGATGGGTGTATATAGTTGTATGTCATTTTATCACAAGTGTAGATTCATGTAGCCACCACTGCAATCAACATACAGAACTGTTCCATCATCACAAAGCTCTCCCTCTGCCTCTTTGTAGTCACACCCACTCCCCTTGCCCCACCATCCTTAACTCTTGCCAACCACTAATCTGTTTTCCTTCTCTGTAATTTTGTCATTTCGAGGATGTTACAGAAACGGAATCATACAGTATGTGATCCTTTAAAAGTGGCTTTTTTTCACTCAGTATGATGTCCTTGAGATGCATCTAAGTTGTTGGGTATATCATTTGTCTGTTCCTTTTTACTGCTGAGGGGTATTCCATAGTATGGCTATACTACAGTTTGTTTAGCCATTAGCCTATCAAAAAAACATCCTGGTTATTTTCAGTTTTTGGCTATTACAAATAAAGTTTCTATGAACAACAACGTGCACATTTTTGTGTGGACATACATTTTCATTTCTCTGGGATAAATGTCCTGGAGTGTAGCTGCTGGGTTGTGTGGAAAGTGTATGTTTAGTTTTTTTAAGAAACGACAAACTTTTTAAGGCTGACTGTCATTGTACATTCCCACTAGCAACTGCATGCTTGCCAGCATTTGGCACTATCAATATTTTATTATATTATTATTATTATTTTTTATTAAAGATTTTATTGGGGAATTGGAGAAGAGGAACAGTGTTGGGGAATTAGGGAAGGGGAACGGCCAAGTTGTCTTTCAATCTTAGTTGTGGAGGGCGCAGCTAACTCAGCTCCAAGGCCAGTCACCATCTGGCTGCCCGTTGGTAGCTGGCAGAGGCTCAGCTCAAGGAGCCATGTTCAATCTTAGTTGCACGTGGGCATAGCCCACCATCCCATGCGGGAGTCGAACCGGCAACCTTGTTGTTAGGAGCACATACTCTCACCAGCTGAGCCATCCTGCCACCTGTTGGCAGCTCAGTTCGGGCACAGCTCACTGGCCCATGTGGGAATCGAACCAGCGACTCTGTTGCTCAGAGCTTGCGCTCTTAACCAACTGAGCCACTCGGCCGGCCCCTGGCATATCAATATTTTAATTTTTGATATTCTAATAAGTGTGTAGTGATATCTCATCATGGTTTTAATTTGTACTTCCCTAATGTCAAGTGATATGGAACACCTTTTCATAAATATATTCTCTTCAGTGGAATGTCTCTTCATGTTTTTTGCCTATTTCCTTTTTTTAAAAAAGATTTTTATTGGGGTATTGGGGGATGGGAACAGCGCTGCGGAATTGGGGAAGGGGAACAGACAAGTTGCTGTCCTTTTGTTCTTCAGTCTAGTTGTGGAGGATGTTGCTTCACTGGCCCAAGTTGGCACCATCAT
>NW_017731408.1:3559297-3637108 GCF_001890085.2 Hipposideros armiger | reverse complement strand
GCTGTGGAGGGCAGTGTCACTGGCCCTCATATGTGGGATCCGAACCGGGGTCCTCTGGCATCCCAAGCGAGTTCTTAACCATCGCGCCACTCGGCGGGCCCTCAATTTCTTTTTGATTCAAGCTAGTTTTTGTTTTTTAAATGAAACAAAATGCTTTCAGTTATCCTGATCAGGATTACTTTAGGCATTTCTATGTTAAATTATCCGGATTTAAAGACAATTACTGCTATTAACTTTTGTCTCATATATTTATTCTATTCTGCCTATTATCTATTTTTGCTCATTAACATGACATTGTTGATTTTTATTTCTGTGCTGTGTAGGTATTTGTACCATGTTTCTTATATTATTACTGGAACCAATGGGAAAAAAATTGTTGGCAGATTTAATGCATACCCTGTTCCTTGTTGGCCAATAAATTTTTGGTGGATTTTAAATAAATAAATAAAATAAATAAATAAAATGCACTATAGCAAAAAAAAAAAAAAGACTTTCTTGTAGTCATAAGTGAGACACTTTCATCTTTAAAGGCTAAACTTACTTTAAGATAAAGCAAAAAAGTCATGACCACTTCTTGATTACTTACTCGCCAACTAAGCAAGTTACCTCTTTGGTTCTCTGCAAAGGACACAGACAAGAACCAGCTTTTACTAAGACGCCATGTTTTAAAATCTTTCCTGACTCTTTTTATCTCTTTTCACATAAAATATTCTAGTTTTAAAGACCAATGGGAGTGTTTGCATGCTTGTGAGGATGCCATTTATTATTCTCCAATCTTTCCCACATTAAGGTCTACAAACAATCTTTTTGTTTGCTTGCTTATGTTTATCCCTCTGAGGCAGTATGTTTTCCTTGGCATAATCCAAATGGTTCAAGTATTTCTGCTTCACTTTGGAATGAGGATGAATGCCAAATTTACTCTTACTTGTTTTGCCATGAAAATAAAATATATACTGAAAGTAGCTAAAGAATTAACTAGACCACTTGTTAGCCCTGACTCACAGGTAGTTTTTACATTTACCAACAGAGAAGTGACTTGAATACAAAACTATTTCTAACTGCCCTGTGTTACATGGGAAACAATAAAACCCAACTATTCTATAAAATACATATGGCAACAGCTATCAAAGAGAAGAGAAAACACACAAAAAAAGACTGGTTTTATTAAGAGAAAAACTGAGTCTAAATAACTAAAATAATCTACTTCTACTGTATTGAAAATTTGAAGTTTTCAGAATCAATAATTATAAATCTCATATTTTCTTCATCTAAAATGTCATTTGTTTATAAACTATTCAGATGAAAACACATTAAGATGCAGAAGTATGAGCAGAAGTTTTTATAGCTTTGCTTTTTATAACATTTTTATAACTTTGATTAAAATCCTTTTCTGATTTCAAAATTTTGCTCACCTCAAATACCATTCCACTTGGAAGTCTTCCCTGATAGTCTTAGAAATTCTCTTTTCTTCTGCATACTTATAATAGAGCTTTATATGTACTAACTTGTAAGAAATCGCTTATTGCTATCCTTGCATTTTGGTTACTTACACAGGTCTTACTTCCCTCTACAGTGTCATCCAGGACTGGTAAATAGGAGTCATCCCACATACCAATGCCAGTTGATTCACGGAGCCTGCCCCAAGCACTGGGCCAGGAAAGACCCTGGGGCCACACAGTTGGCTTAGTAGAAAAGAGCAACTTGATTAATATTACTGTCTTCCTGTGGAGGGGTGTGGGTTGGGGGGTGGGGAGCATTTATGGCTGGCATTTGCTGGCCTTTGCACTGTTAGGATCTATATGGATATTCTGATTGAATGCCCTATAGTTAAATGGCTGATTCCTCTATAAAATGAGTGAAGGGTAGGAAATGTAATAGCCTGTGTCATCCTTCTACAGTTATGATCATTACACAGGACTGTTATAGCCCCTGAGTGGAGGATCACAAGCCCTGTCCTCATTGCTCTGGGTTTCCCTACTCCTCTGCCATTGACTTTTCTCACTGCCCTCTTCGCTTTATCAAGACATCTCCCACAGAGGTGAGAATATGCAGCTTATGGGCATTGGGGGGTGGCGGGGGGGTGGAGGGAAATGATGGAGGTCTACCACTGTGGTAGCAACTCTGGAGAGACAACATGGCAGAAGGCAGCCTTGGAAGTGAGCAATGGTACACATCCTTCTCCCTCATCCTGCCCCATCACCATAGCTCATATGCTCTCCTCTTTACACAAGGACTTGACAGCTCAAGCTTTTCCATGTACTCAGGTTAAAGATATCTTCCAGGATGATGGGGGAAATGAAGCAGTAAAGGACACAGAAGAGAGAGGACCTTTAGGTGTTAACATCCTATCCATATCTAGCTATTCCAATTATCAATACTGACAAGTCATTTTTAACTTTGGTTGCTCAATGGTTGTCTCTAAGGGCAACTTCAGTCATTGGCATACCACTTAGGCTGTTTCATTATTACCCTTCCTTTAAAATGCCTCACTTTGAAAAAATTTAAATGAATTTACTTACAAGGAAAACTTTACATCACTTCTATAAGTGCAAAACCAGTATCACTTGATGTAAACAGAAGTACGAAAGATGCTATATGAATCTATGCTAGGGCTATTCCTCATCCCAAATCTGTTGTTGTCCTAGAGTCCTACTATCTAATTTTGTTTGAAAGGCCTTATGATGCAGAAAATTGAAAAAGTGACCTTGTTTTAATTATTAAATAGCCTCAAATCATTAAGTTTCAGAAAATTCTCCCTCTCCAAGTTCAAGTAATTGCTTTTTCAAATTTAATTCTTAAGCCATCTCCATTTACACCAGTTTCAAATTAAGAAACTCACTGCCACCATATTTTGTTCAATTTTCTGACTCACCAAAGTGTGTCAGTCCAAATTAAAACCTGCATCTTTAAGGAGAGGCAAAATCTGCTCTCTGAGGTTACCTCCTTTAAGTCCTGTTTGTATATGTGAGCGCCACGTTACTTGCTCCCAGACTGATTTCTCAATACAAAGTTTAAAGTTAACAATAATTGATGTGTTTCTAGTACCTTGACAGAATGATTGTGGAAATCTGTAATAATAATCTCATTATTGCTATTTACAGCTGCAAAATGGGGACCTGCAACAAAGATGAAAAAAACATATGTGATGACCATAAACAATAAAAATGATTAATAACAACATAGCAGTTACAAAACTTAATATATGACTTAGTTATTTAAGAAAGAACAAAGAAGTTTAGCCTCAGTCCTTGACAGATCCTTCAGCCAGACCTTTGGCTGCAGATAATGGGGATCCTCTATCATTCTACACTGGTGACTGCCTCGTCTAACTCCTTCCAGGTCAAGCTAAGCATTTCAGCAGCCCTAATGAAGTGGGATGAGCTAATAAGCATCAAAATTCATTCTCCGCTCCACCATCTGAACATCACATCTGCCAGCTTCCCTGAGCACATATTAGTCATTTTAGGGTCCTCAGGTCCCACTAAGGAAACATGGTAACTCTTAGCAGTGAGAAAAAAAAAAAAAAAGACTGAAATGTGCAACTTTTTTTTTAAAAAAGTAGAGCAGAAAAACAACACTTTGTAATTTGGGGTGACATTCAGAACCTGGCAGAACTGGAGACAAAAAAGCACAAAGAAAGATTATGCAAATGAAGATTAAATGCCAAAAGCATCCTTTAAAAAGGGAAATTTAATAAACCGTTCTCTGCTTCTTCTCCTAGATGTGAAAAACTAAGTAAGCATGTGGCTACCATGTGGCACCCCAAAAAAGAGAAACAAAAGAGACTGTCCTTCCCTTTCTCAGCAAATACTCTGAACTCCCACTGTCTTATAATCACCTAGAAAGGTGAACAAAAATGTCTCCTTCAGAGGCTCTTTAAATAACACTACAGCTAGATGGAAACAGGCGTTATAACACTGATCCTCAAATTCTCATTTAAACATATGTTATTACAAAATTAATGTTTCATTTACTACTAACATTCGAAGATTAGACTTCTGAGTTGTAAATTGCCACCGATAAAAACCTCACATGGAATGCCATCAACTTACTGCAGGTGGAGCCACAGAGAGGCGCCTACCCATGCTCTCGCTCAGATTTCATCCCCCGTATCTTTTCCCCAAGCCAGCAAACACACTGGGGGCGAGGCATCTTCCGCATGCTCCAACATCATGCAAATGTGAGCAGAAGAGGCATAAAAAAGGGGGTTTACATATTACCATCGAGTGTACCTGCAAACTGCCTGTCCCCATTGCCTCGGCTCCCAAACCTGGTGACTATTTTCCCGTTGGGCTGGAAGATAAACACGCAGCAAGCCTTGTTATCCACAACAATGATGTGCCCGTTGCGGTCCACAGACACTCCCTTGGGCCCCATCAGCTTTCCTGATCCGATTTTTGTCTGTTAGAAACAAGCACGGAAGTGAGGTTTACAACACTGCAGAACGCGAAGACAGACATGTGTTTTAGTAAACATGGACTTGAACGTTCAAACAGGGGAGCACAGACTCATATGCCACAATGATCTGCTACTGATATTTATATGAAATCCTTATTTTTTAAAGGGATCACCACCAAAAATGTTTGGAATCCCCTTAACTGGGCTCATAGCTCCCTTCTAAAGAGGCAGTGTGGCATATAGCAAAAGATCACTGGATTAGGAGTAGGGAGACTGTCCTCTGTCACCTGCGTTGGACACACCTGGTAGAGCACAAATAGTATAGCACATATTAAACCATCAAGTAAAGGAAGCTATGTTTGTCACTATTATGTATCATAATTCATGTTGAAATTGCCAGGCATCAGCCACTGAACTTCACTAGAATTAAGTTCTACACAGCCAGGAGAGATGTCTGCTTTTTTGTTTTGTTTTGCTTTGTTTTTAAATTTTATTGGGGCACAGCCATGGTCATTGGTTACACATTGCTTTCATGCTACTATGGCATAGCTGACTCTCTTAGGGAAGACGCAGCTCACAGTGGCCCATGCAGGGATCAAACCAGCAACCTTGGTGTTATCAGCACCATGCTCTAACCAACTGAGCTAACCGGTCACCCCAAGAGAGATGTCTGTTTTATCCAGCACCGTGTACTCAGAGCCTACCATGCTTCTTGGTGTCTAGTAGATACTCAACACATATTTCTTTAATATATTAATTTAAAAGCTCTAGCATTATTATAGGGTAAAATGATGATTAAATGGCTCCAGTTTTTACAGTATTCTACAATGGGAGGAAAGCATTAGATTTCTATCAAACATACACCATATGCATTTTAAATCTTATTCACTTTTCCGAGTAGAATACAGTGGGTACTTAAATGCTTGTATACCTTTACTTTTGTAGCTCTGTTTTCTAGAGTGCTTATAAAGAAGTGCTTTACTTATTTCCCCATTTATCTGCTAATTCCGCAAACACTGATTGAGCACCCACACTCAGTGGCACTTGATAGACAATGATGAGTAAGATACAGCCCCTTCCCTCGAAGATGTCTTGGTCGCATTGCAGAGACAAGCATGTCTACTGTGCCCTTAAATTAAAATGGGCTTAAATCTTACAGAACTCGACATCACCATAACGAGGTCACTCAATAAAGTGCCTGGTATCGAGCGTTCGATTTGGGAGATTTGGGAAAACTCAAATAGGCCATCTCAGAAGCCACGTGAAACAATAACTTGATGAGACAGGTCACTACAGACAAGAAAGGGAGCAGCCGAAAGAGAGCCTGGTGAGTGAAGGGGGACAGCAAGAACCACCGTTCTCCCTGGCACCAAGGCTTCCAATGTCAGAGCGAAGTAGATCTCTGTGTTTTTACAAAAGAGCTCTCCTACACATTATAAAGCAACATGCAGAACAGCGAGTATAGGCCGAGCCCCTTGATGTTAAATGTGATTATGTATGTACACGTACTCCTGGAGGAGAAAGGAAAAAACTAAATAGCATTTATAGCTTAGAAAGAGGTGGTAGGAGAAACTCTTACTTTTCGTTTTATACTTGTCCATAGGCTTATTTGAAAAATCCATTTGCCTCTATTACTTCTTAAATTAAAAACTTTTACTCAGAAAAAGATACATTCTCAAAGGTTCTGTTTTAGTTCTCTTATTTTCCCTCTATATATTAGTGCTGTCGGATAGAAATATAATGTGAGGTGCACATGTAACTTAAAATTTTCTAGTAACCACATCAAAAAAAAAAAAAAAAGAAAGAAAAGAAAAAAGAAAAAAAACCAGGGAAAATGAAACTGACTTATACATTTTATTTAACCCAATATATCCAAAAGTGATCATTTCAACATGCAATCAATATAAAAATTATTAATGAAATATTTTACATTCTTTTTTCGGGGGATTGTCTTTGAAATCCAGTGTGTATTTTACACTCACAGCACACCTCAATGCAGACCAGCCCCATTTCAGGACCTCAGTATCCTCGTGTGGCTAGCGGTTACTATATTGAACAGCATGACTCTGTACATTTCTAAGATCTCATCTATGCTATGGCATCAACTTTCACCTCTATGTGTAAGATTCTCAAATCCCTATCTTAGTCATTGCCTATATTAGAAGTTATCATCCTAAACTCAATGTCAAACCAAATTTATATTCCTCATTTCCACCATTTAAAAAAAGAAAACCGGGGGCCAGCCGAGTGGCGCGATGGTTAAGAACTGGCTTGGGATGCCAGAGGGCCCCGGTTCAGATCCCACATATGAGGGCCAGTGACACTGCCCTCTACAGCTAAGATGCTGAACAACAGCTCAACCTGGAGCTGGGCTGCCGTGAGTCACTGGAGACGGCATAGGCTGCAGCCCCTGTGGCAGTGGGTTGCCATGGGCTACCGTATGTAGCCAGCAGCCAGCGTGAGCGGCCGTCCAGAAGCCGGCGACTGATCTGCCTTGCCCAGGAAGAGCGCAACGATGGTGCCAACTTGGGCCAGTGAAGCAACGTCCTCCACAACTAGACTGAAGAACAAAACGATAGCAACTTGTCTGTTCCCCTTCCCCCAACTCTCCACCGCTGTTCCCATCTCCCCAATTCCCCAATAAAAAAAAAAATCTTTAAAAAAAAAAAAAAAAAGAAAACCAGCCGGCCGAGTGGCTCAGTTGGTTAAGAGCTCACTCAAGGGTTTGAGCTCTGAGCAACAGTGGTTCGATTCCCGGCCCGAGCTGAGCAGCCGCTGAGCTGCCAACAGGTGGCAGGATGGCTTAACTTAAAAAAAATAAAATAATAAAATAAATAAATAAAAAAGAAAACCCAAACTAGCACCTCCTGATTTCCTAATTCCTTTTATGACACCACAGCTCCGCCAGTTACCCAGTATCAAAATTTCAGAGCAAAATTCATTCTTTTTTTTCATCAGTTTGAACCTCAGTTTTCTCATCTGTAAAATGGTAGCTCTGCTATTTACCTCCTGGGACTTGCAGATTCCAAAGGATAAAGGAAAGTGTCAAGCACAGAGTATGACACTTTGTCCCTTACCCTATTCTGCTGGCATAATACCTTACCCACAGGATTATCTTCTTTCTCAACCGAACCATGAAGGTATATGCAAGAAAGAGCATGGAGAGGGGGTGGGGACTTTCCCATAGCGGGGGTTCAGATTCTGTATAATCTTTTATTCTTGCAAGTTTATAAGTAACTGAGATTCAGACTTGATCTCTTTAGAACAAAGAAACACGTTTACTTAAGAAGGAAACAGTGGCATTCTGGCAAGGGAATCTGGTCTATAAATTTCATTCTGATTCTGCAATCTCTCCCAAAGATCAAAGAGCTATGACATAATAGCTTGCAAAGAAATTATGTACTTTCTTTCATGTCTGAATTGAAGATATGTCAGTGGGGATCAAAAGGAAGAAAGAAGACTCTGATGATTAAAACAAGAATATTATTATTACCTAACATTATGAACAGTAGTTGTTACTAGAATGACTCAGACACACAATACCAAGTGGATAGTAATTATGTAGCATTAAAAACAGAAAGTAAAGGCTTACTGCCATTCTATCATGTAGTGAGAACTAGTGCAGTTCCAAAAGAAAAAAAACGTAAAATATTGAACCAAAACCTCTTTTCCTTCCACTTTCCTTCATCAGTTCTAGTTTAGCTGCATTAGAGTCAACCAAGTGAAATAAAAATTACTGCATTTGGCCTGACAGTGTGTCCGCCATCTTGAATAGAATAGTAAGCAAAGATATTTCAGACCCTGGCTCTGGAACTGTTAAGTGAAAGTATTTAGCTCAACAAATAGATCCTTAAATTGAAGAGGGAAGAGAGGAGCTATTTTAGAATATGATGTCCAGGGGCCTCAGTATCTGTTCTGGGGTCCTAGATGGACAGGAAGATATAACTCAGCAGGAAAAGATGGAGAGGAAAAAATTAGAAGCATGACTATTAGGGCTAAGAAGTTAGTGAGTAAAAGAAAGAAAAGGACCAAAGACGTTGCATCCCTAGAACTATTAGGCATAAATACAAAGAATACACATTTATGTTAAAGGTGTTTTTTTTCCGAGCGTCTGTTTAATTTTACTGAATCCCATCAAGAAGAAAATAAGTATCTCTCAGTATATGGTCATAGATATCACACTTGGATGAACTCCCATTACAGTACTAAAGTGTTTGCACTTACTATCCTTCTACCCTTTCTTTCCGTTTTGATCAACATCTATCTTAAACAAAAGAGGGGGACAGTGGGTATGTATGTTGAAACTATACCGTGTCCATTCCCCCAATCCTCTAGGGGGCGCGAGTGTTCTTTAGCATTTATTCCAATTATTACCAGTAGCATGCCAACCTTGAGAAGCCAGTTCTTCCAGGAAAACTGTCTATTACATATAGAATACTAAACCACTGAATGAAAAATGCTTAATTCAGGAAACCCTTCTCTCTTAGATATGAAACTTCTGTTTCAATATGTTTCAATATATTAGATATAAAATCTTTCAATATAATAGATATATCAATAGAACTCCTGTTTCAATACCTATTTTAGTTTTAGTTTCTGAATTTAGAAAGACAGGTCATGGTTTTGCTGGAGTATAAAACAAAAACAAAGGGCTATCTCCAAACTAGATAGATATTTTCAAGAGATTTCTGAATAGTTTTCATTCTATTGATGTTAAAGTTGCCATATTTGGGTATGGCTGACTACAAATACAATTATGAAAACACAAAAGAAGGGGAGGAAGTTGGAGAAACAGAAAAGGCACAAGACCTGTCTGTGTACATGGCCATCATACAGAGACAACACATTGCAAGTGGGACAAAAAAATCCATTGAAGAATTGTGTATAAAATGGTGGAATTAAAAATAATAGCTTTTTATTCCCCTAGATTGAAAAGATACTGCCCCACACAAAACAGAGGCTCCAATCTGAGGATTAATAATTATGTAACTTGTTTAATAAAAATTATATGACTGTAGTGATCTAACAACTTTCAAAAGGAAAAGATAAATTTCTCCATTAAGAGACTAATAAGCGAACTTTGTGCAATCTTTAGGATTACAGAATGGATTATGAAGAGCATCATCTCTGAACATTTAGACAAGGAAGGGATGACCACCAGGAGCCAGTATGAGATCATGAAGCCCAAATCATAGCTGATCAAATTGACCTCTTTTTTTGAACAGGGTTACTACAGGCATTGGAAAAGAACATTTCTTAGATGCCTAATTCATATAAGGCACATATAAAATCCAGAAATAAAATCTCATTTAATCCTTACCCAAAGCCTATGAGATAGATTTTTAAATCCAGATTTGAAATATGAGGCAATCAAGGCTCAAGGAAATTATATAATTTGCCAAAGGCCAAACAGTTAGTGAGCCACAGATCTTGGATTCCAAAAGGTTAATCTGTCTGCATTAAAGTTCATGCTGTCAACTGAAAGAGAAGCTTCTAAAAGGCTGGACAGGGGGAATAGTGAAGGCATAGTGCACATGGCCTTCAAAAAACCTTTGACAGAGTGTCTCATAATCTGTGAACAACTTTAGAAAATGGACTGGAGGATAATTTTCTTTGATGGCACCTTAGAAGAGTGATCTCTGAGCCCTCTTAGGTGACCTGCTGAAAAATACAGATGCTGCTGCAAGTGGTAACAAATATGTCAAATGATGGGATCCCTCAAAGTGTAGCTCAACTCACAATTTCTCCATGAAGCCAGCCCTCCTTTTCTTTTCCTTCCGATTCCTATGTTATATACTTTACACTATGGTTTTAGATTGTACCAAACAATTTATGACTGACTAAAGGCTGACATGAGTTGTTTTCTGTCATGTCTTGTGTATTCGTCTTTCTTCCTCAAGGAGCTTGAATATTTTTAAAAGGTAGGGGCCATGTCTTCCGAGTCTGCTTCTCCTATATCATCATCTATCACAGGTCTGAGAAAGTGGAAGGCACTTCATAAATGACAACCTGTAAGTTAATTTGGAAAATATAAATTGCTTCTTAATAATCCTTTTCTAAAGATGGTTGTTTTCCATTGAATTGAGATAAAGCTGATGGTATAAACAATGCTGACTGGGTAACCTAATTGCTTTATCAAATGAAGCCACATTTAGGATATATCTGAGTAGATTTACAATATCATTGTTACTCTCACTTCATAAAACTTAGATGTAACACGGTCAAAATGTCTTTGTGTATAAAGAACAGTGGAATGTTCTACTGGATCTCAAAAAAGAAAAAGACCAATTTCATCTTGTATTTCCTAGTCCTTCTCTCTACTGTTTAGTGGCCAGTGGGTAGTTAATCTTACCTTAAACTTCCCATCTGAAGAGAAGATGCTAACCCATTTATTATCATAATCTGCAATGATGATGTCCCCACTGGGGTGCACAGCTACCCCTGTGGGCCGCTGCAGCTGCCCAGGAGAGCGTCCTCGTATGCCAAAACGACTTTTGAACTGGCCATCATTGGAAAATATCTGTAAAACAAATAACATTCACTGGAATGAGAACTTATATAGAAATGAGTGAGGAAGGAACAAGCCAGTACCTTTGTCATACGTACTACAGATCAGAACTTGCAAATTCTATGTGAAGAAAAATCTATACACACATTCTAAGCTTCCCTTTCTTTCCTTGTACTATGTACCTCAAGTCTTAAGTAAGAAAATCTACAACTGTACCATCTAAGTGGTTAAAGGTATACAGTTAGGGGCCATACCTGCACACACTGGTTGTTACTGTCTGCGATTAATATCTTTCCACTTGTAGATGCAGCTACCCCTTGAAGATTCGTAAATTCTCCTTTATTTCTGCCTTTGGTACCTAAAAATAAATTAGAAAACCTCAGAAATTAAGCAATAGAGAATTAGATTTCTAAGCTTCTGCAAGAGAATTATTCAGGCTTCCATAGGTAACCTAAGAATGTACTGTTTTAAAATTATACTTTAAAAAAAAGAGAACCTCCCGCCCTCCAGACCTAATCCACATGCTGCTAAACTCTTCCAGACCAAGCAAGTCTTTGCAAAATCACTTTTTTAGGCAAATGCAACCTTTCTCTTATTAAGTTGTAGCTGCATGTTAACATGATTAAAATATATTTAGCTTCCACAAGGACACAATAATAAAAACTAACATTACAATTGAGAATTGAGGGTATGCAATAGGAGAGGACCTCATTTTAGAGTTTTGCTAAAATCCCACCACCCTCTCATTTAGCCTCACTTATAAAAACCTTGGACACTTGACTTTCAGTGCATTTCACAAATCATAAGACCACAGATGTTACAAAACTAGCAGGATGATTTTCATTTATTAGATTTACTTCTGTATTATTTTCATAGGCTCAGTACCTCACAGGCTGTATATGTTCTTCCTGAAAACATAAAACATATCCTGACAGGGTGCTTTCTGGATAAATAAATAAGAAAGGCAAAAGAAAATTAATTAATCCAAGTAACATTCTTCACTGCCTTTTTCTTCTTTTCATGGGAGAGATGCGGCAGGAAACAAAAAAGAGCAAAGGTACCTATGGGTTGACAGACATCTGTTTTTGTTTCAAAAGAAGTGTTTATAACTTATTTCAATGGGACCATGTACATAATAAAGGATGGAAACAGATCAACTTTGCTCAGAAATGACCAGGAAGGAGGTTTACATTTTCATAGAGGGAGAAAGCTATACTTCAGTTTTATAATTTCATTTGTATTCAGAAGAGCAACTTGATACTTTGCTTTTAGACATCAATGCAGTGCCTTAGGAAAGAGTAGAAAGATGCTGACATTGGCTGGACTTCATCTTAAACACAGCTTTATAGCACTGCTTAAGAATAGATTCTTGAAACCAGATTTTTTTTTACTATATTTATTTATTCATTCATTTAAATTTTTAAAAAATTTTATTAGTTTCAGGTGTACAAAACAATGTAATAGACATTTACACCCCTCACAAAAGACTTTGTAGGGTACACTTATTAGGGAGACCACCACTTCATGGACGGTGTAGATGCCTGACCACTGCAGTGTATACCTGAAGCTGAAACTAAATAATAATTAATGTCACCTATAATTTGTATATATAGTCACAGGATGTGGAGTACAGCATAGGAATTAGGAAATATAGAGTCAGTGGAATTGTAACAGCTATATTTGATGTCAGAGGGGTCGTAGGTTGGGAGAGGGGAGTTATCACTCGAAACCAGATTTTTAGGTTAGAAAGTAAAACTGGTGATGGAATTAAACTCAGACTAAAATCAGCAACAGAATTTCTGGGCAGAACCATCTTAGATCACCTGGTTCTCACCAGATCCACAGGATAGTTGTTTTATTGAAATCCTGGACTCTTATCTATCATGTTTACTTACTACCTCGGTTATCTCATCTACTCTCACTAACGTGAAAGAAAAATTTAAGGTCCAGATCCTCAAAAGAACATCTTCCACATTGCAGAGGAAACTGTTTTATTTTATTTTAAATGTATCAGAAGATATGATCTTTCATACTTGATCCACACAGAAACCCTATATAATATGCATGTCTCTGGTATCAGCTCATACTCCTTAAAATTGGTGTGTTGGTAATGTACTGGGGGGGAGGGGCAGGGGAAGGGATGGTTGAATAACAGTTGGTTAATGGGTACAGCAAAACTGAAGGATTGGTAAAAGAAACAATTCTTCTAAAAGGCTCAGTTTATAAATACTTTTTAAAAGGTAATGGAGGCAATGCCAGGGTTTCTTAAAAATAAAAACTTAATTTACCAAAACTGTGATGAACAAAAGCATGGAAGTTAGCAAAATGAGGAACCAAGGACCAAGAAGAAGCATAATAAAAAAAGCATGAGTCTTGGGCCAGCCGAGTGGCTCAGATGGTTAGAGCGTGAGCTCTGAGCTACAGGGTCGCGGGTTCGATTCCCACATGGGCCAGTGAGCTGCGCCTGAGCTAAGCTGCCACTGAGCTGCGAACAGGCGGCAGGATGGCTCAGCTGGTGAGAGCATGTGCTCCTAACAAGGTTGCCAGTTCGACTCCTGCTATGGGATGGTGAGTGGACTTGGAGCTGAGCTAACTGCACCCTCCACAACTAAGACTGAAGGAAAAAAACTTGGCTGTTCCCCTCCCCCAATCCCCCCATTAAAAAAAAAAAAAAAGTCTTACAACTGAATTGGAACCTGAACAAAATAAGAAGTGACAGCCCCTGTAAGAGGCTGTTCTAGGTAGGTCCTTGCTTATATAATACTGGAAGTGCACTTAGGCTTACAGGGCACACAAGCAGGGGAAAGAAATCCTGAAAATGGGGAGAGGAGTAAGGGGCACCTGAACAGAGTAGATGGACATGGGTTTGCTTGTCCTTCTGGTCCAGGGAGGGACAAAAACCTGCCCGCTGCCCTCTTTGATTATCCCTTTGGCCATCCTGCTAAGGACAAAGCCTGTTCTACTGACAGAAGGCTCTGCAGGCAGGAGCAGTTGATGTGTGAAAGGAATGGAAAAATGGGGAGAATAGTGCTTTAGTAGAGGTTCAGGGATGCCTTAGTCAGTCACAGAGATTTCATGTTGCTTCTTTTTTTTTTTTTTTTTTTGGTTTATTTTTAGTTTCATGTGTACAGAACAATGCAATAGTTATCCTTTTCACCCTTCACACAAAAACAATCCCCCTCCGCACTCTACTGCCCTCCCACCCCCAATATCATACTTATCTATTACAATTCCATTGACTCCATTCCCAACCTCTATCCACGTCCCGTGACTCTATGTATATATAATTATAGTTGACATACATTATTATTCAACATGTTGCTTCTGAAAAATATAGAGGTGATGTTGAAGGAGGAAAAATATCTGAGCAAAACATACTAACACTTTTTTTTTCCTTTGAGGAAGTAAACACGCATTTTTGAATGAATGTCAGTAGAAATGGGAAATGATTGTATTTTGGGGTATAATTTTAGAACGGCAAGACATTTAGTTGGACTCCATGTCAATACCATTCCAAACAAGGAAAGGAAAGGAAGACTCTTTGCCCACTGAAATGAATGTGAGGTGCTCTGTACCTGCCAGTACAGGGTCACAAGAGCAAAGGGACTACGCAGCAGAGGACCACACCGCTGGAAGGGGGTCCTCCCACCTCTCCTGAGCTCCAGGGCCATGTGTTGGTCCCGCTCTTATTCTTGGTCTCAAGTTAATTAGAGTTTGAGTCTGGTGCCCCACATGTAAATTAAATCACAGGGCTCAAGGCACATATGTTCGTCCAAGGCTGCTTACACATCTTTAAAAGAGCTAAATGGAACAGGCACTGCCATTTTAATTTTCTAATATTTGTTTTTAAAAACCTTTTTCCTTAAACCACATGGCTCAGTTTCTAAATAGCTGGGATTGGCATTGCTGGCAACATCCTCTGATTCTAATGAGCATCTTTTGTCAGAGTCATTGATCACCGTTTTTTTTTTTTTTTTAATTCCATTGGTGTTTTTTAAGCACAGCCAGATCACAGAGTCACTCCTGAGGATTAAAGGAAACCACCAGAATACTCTTGAGAAACAACTAATGCTGACAATTTTTTTTTTTTTTACTCGCAGTTAAACTAGAGAAATCTTGATGTTGAGTAACGATGCAGAACTACAGCATATCATCATTATACTAAAATGCCAACAGTCCAAGTGTTTATAAAGTGTTTCGTGACCAAAATAAAATAAAGAGAAATTCCAGAAGGTAGAAAGAATTTGTGATCATGCTGTACTCTTCAAAATGTTTAGAAAATTCTATTTAGACTACAGAAAAGTCCCACCCAAAGTATTCTAGATACATAATGAAAACTAGTTCTTTCATAACGGATATAAATGTGACGCCTATAGAGTACTTGAAAAATCTTTTCCTATCTACTTTGCTGTAGAAGGTTTCATTTGATGGCTACATTTGGCTAGTAAAGCAAGTAACATGAATTTTAAAAGTAAGTATAAACAATTTGGCAACAATTCCATAAGGTAATCAAACTTGCTTTTCCCAGATGTTGAACTAGCCTATGAAGCACAAAGTGAATTATTATATATTTTTTTAAATTGGAGAACACTGTGTTTTTTCCAGGACCCATCAGCTCCAAGTCAAGTAGTAGTTGTTTCAATTTAGTTGTCGAGGGCGCAGCTCAGTGGCCCATGTGGGGATCAAACCGGCAACCTTGGTGTTATGAGTCCGTGCACTTACCACCTGAGCTAACTGGCTGCCCCCACAAAATGAATTTTTAAGCCAACAGCTTCTCATTCCTGGTCACTTACATCCACACCTCCGGGAAGATTACGGAAGTAAGGGAAGAAGGCCCTGGACTAAAATAGGGGATCAACAACTGTAAACGTCCTTCCATCCCCCCTCCAACTTAATGAGAAAATTAGTGCTAAATAAATCTAGATACTTAGAATGGGATAACGCAAGAGGATGGAATTGAGCCAACCGAGTAGGTTTGCTGAATGAATTATTAATGACTGAGTAAATTACAACCTACATCATTACATCATGGGAAAATGAAATGTTCAGTAATAATTACAGCACGTTCATATATTTTCTCTCATGCACTCCCTATAACAGCCCCATGAACTAGCAAGATAAATATTATCAGTCCATTTTGTAGATGTGAATTTGAAGGCAGACACATCACAAAGTTAGCAGAGACAGAGGAAAGACTAAAACCAGGGTTCTCCTGGGCAGGAGGCTAGGAGATTTACGTCACATTCTTTTCTGATACACACAATGCTTCTTCATAATTGGATTTTAGAACACCAGGTGTCTGAGGTGAAGGTGATTATCCTTTGGGATCACATGGATAATGAATTTTCCATAAAATTCTTTAGGAAACTCCATCTCTTATCCCATGGTATTTTAACTATATAACTGTCTGTCTCCCTCACTAAACTCTGAGCTCCCCAAGGGCAGGCACTACATCTGTCCCATTAGCTTTTGCACCTTATAACACAGCACAGTGCCTAGCACTCAGTAAATATTGGTGGCATCTTTTCCCACTTGACATGCAAGAAGAGTTCCCAAGTATAAGATGCTCAAGGGGTGAAGGCAGGGTTCCTATAAGGACCTCAGATGCCAAATTAGCATGATCTCCTTTCTCAGAGATTTTAGGGAAGGAAGATTTTAGGTGATGGTTTGCAGAGGTGAGGCAGGGGAAAGGGGCACAAAATATTACATCTTATTGTAAAGCCTCTGAACTCATGATAAGTGATTTTCCACATCTACTTTATATTACAAGAAAGCACACTGCTCCAGAGTACAAATAAGTGTTTAATTCAACACTTACAGACTCATTAAGGTATGGTGTATGAATTACATCATTTGAAACAATTCAACTGTAATTCTTTCACTCCCTCCTACATCTTCTGCTTTCCCCTTTGTTTGGTGACTTTCTTTAGCAGCTGACAAACCCAAGCTCATGGCTTCTAGTCAGCAAACTCTGACAGTGCTGGGAAAAAAATCCCCGTGTTTCAAAGAATCATCATCAACAGATGCTCTAAGCCACTTCCCTAAACTCATTCAGGACTGGTTTTGCAATACAATATTAGAATAACACAATAACTCATTCAGAGTGAGTATATAATTAAGTTTTCAGGCGTGAGAAGTATCAAATACCTCAACTTTGGAAAACTACAGTAGTTAAAGGACATTTTAGATGAAGAATCATTGTGCAATTGAAAAGCACAGGTGTCAGTCACAGACAGCTTGGGTTCCTACCCCAGCTCTCAGAGCCTCCTTTCTCAATGATAAGGATAATTGTATTTGTCCTGGAAATTTGGCTCTTGAGGGGCAGGAGCTGGGGGAGGAGCTCTGATTTGTATCATCTGCCCATTTCTGGAATGTAAATGCTCCCATCCTGGCTGATTTCAAGCGATCAACATGGAGTCACTAAACACAGAGTGGGGAGATAGTTTGAGAGCCAGCATGAGCTGGCTCCAGCACGCCACAAATTATGCTGCAGTAAGTATATCATACTGTGGGGCTATTGGGAACTGAACGTGTATTCCACTTACTAAAGATTTTAAGTAAGCTGACATAGAAGTAGACTGCACAGTGTTTGGCTTGGAGAATGCCTTTTTCTTCTTCCTGCTTCCATTCCTTCCTGGACCATAACGCCTATCTTTGACATTTCATTAAAACTCTTGATTTAAAGTAACTTCTCCATACTTTTCACTTCCAAGTTCATCTCGAGCCCTGACTTCTGTGCTGAACTCCGAACCCATATTCCAAACTGCCTATGGCACACTTCAACCTGGGCGGTCTAAACGGAAACATACCTTTCTTCCTCTTACTTTCCTTATCTTGGTTGGCAATGACAACGACAACAGCAACAATCACATTTAGAGAGTCCTTACTATGTGCCTGCACTGTTCCAAGCCTTTGTATGTAGTATTTTAATTCTCACCAAGTGACGTATGTGTTAAGATCATCCCCACATTACAGATGAAGAAACTGAGCACAGAGAGGTTAAATTAATTTCCCTAAACCATACTGCTAACAAACAGCAGGCTGGGGTTCAAATTGAGACAATCAGGCTTTTGAGCTATGTTCTTAACTCTCAGGTTAACTATTACCTCTATACACTATGAATACGTTAACTAGTATTTCGTAGTTTGCCTCTCTAAAATGTAGTGAACATTATTTGGTGTCACTAGTCTAAGCTCTTTTGTGTATTAATTCATTTAATCCTCACCACCCCCTATTAGGTACGTTCTTTTTATCCCCATTTATGGAGGAAACTGAGGCACTGAAAGGTTAAGTGACTTACCCAAGATTGCACCGATAAGAGATAAGAAAGTCGCAGTGTTGGGGCTGGAACCCAGGGCAGTCTTAACCACAGCCTTAACCATCATTTACTCTACCACCTTTCATCACTACTGTATTCAAGTCAAACCGCTAGATGCTGGATTTGGTCACCAAGCCCTGCCCTCTTCCTCCTAAATAGCTTATAAATCTGCTATTTCCTCTCTACTGCATCACATCACTCTTACTTCTGGCTCATGTGGACTACTGCAATAGAAAGCAGTTTCCTGCTTCCCAGGAGACATTTCCAATAGATCCCATGTAATGCCCCCAGACACTCTGGAGATAAATATCTTAGGAAGTCACTACACTACACTGTTCGGTGTTTCCCCGTCACCCGTGTAGCAATGGTTCTCAAAACTCACTGCGCAGAAACTTCATTGGAGCTTACAGAATGCAGATTCCGGGCCCTTCCTCAGAGATTCTGATTCTGTAAATGCAGTTCGGAATCCAGGAATTCTTATTTTTATCAAGCACTCCAAGGAATACAAATGGTTTATGGACCACACTTTGAGAAACACAGGGATACAGAACACACTCCCAGGTCTTTATCAAGGAAACATAAACTTTTCTCTGCTTCTATCTCACTGTATCTGATGCTCTAGATCAACGGTTCTCAACCTGTAGGTTGCGACCCCTTTGGGGGTCGAATGACCCTTTCACAGGGGTTGCCTAAGTCCATTGGAAAACAAAAAGATATTTACATTACGATTCATAACAGTAGCAAAATTACAGTTATAGAGTAGCAACAAAAATAATTTTATGGTTGGGAGTCACCACAACATGAGGAACTGTATTAAGGGGTCATGGCATTAAGAAGGTTGAGAACCACTGCATTAGAGTTAGTTGGTCATACATCTGTCACCTCAAACTGTAAGCTCCTTGAGGGAGGAGATCTCATTTCTTTCCTCTCTAAACACTCCTGAAAGAGATGTCTCTTGCCTCAGGTGAGAATCACAGGTGGTCATGACGATTATTGATAATAATAACAATAGTAAAACAATAGCTATCATTAATTGAGCACTTACTATACATAGGCAAGTGGCAGCCATTTATTTTACAAAAATTCTCTCGCATTCCACCCCACAGCAACCTTAAGAGTTAGGTAATATTTCATTCCCTTTATTTTACAGAGGAAGAAACCAGATTAAGAAAGGGTAAGCCAGTTGCCCAGCTGGCAAAGAGGATCAGGATTTAGACCTAGATCTGTGCCTTCCTCCTCTGGGCACACTGCCTGGGGAAAGAAACTAGGGTCCCTTGGCTGGCGGAGGGGAGATTTGAATTCAAGACTGAGTTTGTTCTTAATACAGGAGATCAATGGGCAGCAGGGAGTTAAATTTTTCTAGAAGGAAAGGTAGTACGGAAAATCTAACAGCCTTAAATCCATGAGCAAAAACGACATTTTTCACTTATTTAGCTCCTCCTATATGCCAGGCATGAAGCTTGGAACTTAGAACAGTTCTCAGTAGCAGATAACTTTGTATTTTCATTTGATGGACAGGGAAACTGAAGCTCAGGGAAGCTGAGAGACCTGCCCAAGTTTCAAATAAGTGGCAGAACCGGAGTGGCAGACCTGGGAGACTCCCAATCCTGCGCCTGCACCAGCTCGTCCACTCTGCTTTGGCGGATCAACAAGTTCTGTACCCACCCTGCACAAATGGCCAGTAAATGTACCAGGCCTCCATGCTCTGAGCAGACAACGTATATATAACATCACGGTCTTTACCAAGATTCAGCCTAAAGTGTTAACATAGGGCAGTATTTGCTCAAGAATGTTCCAAAGAGTCTTATTTTCTCAAGATGTTCCATGGAAAAAGTTCTATGGTCAGAAAAGTTTGGAAGTGCTGCCTGGTATGCCTCCCCTGTCTTGGAGACTTAAAGCGCACCATCAGCAGATGCTAAAGCTTCTGCAGTTAAAAAAAAAAAAAATCTGTTTACTTAAGCTAAGGTTTCCCCAATCTATTTGAACCTATTAGAGCTGTTTTTCTACACTTGCCAGTGAATACACATGCAGCGCTTTTAGAAATACTGGGATGCAGGATTGAAGAGGCAGAAAAAGCAGCAGCTGGAGCTACTTTGGGATATAGTAACTAAAATGCAGACTTTCTTTCTTTAGAATTATCAGATTGTTTGTTGTTTATATTTAGTTTGCTTTCTATTGAGAAAATAAACAAATAAAAATACATTAGTCTCAATCAACTTTTGTTTTGATATTTTAAAAAAATCAGAGGCAACAAATCAGAAAAGGGGAGGGAAGGGCTATTTGCATACCCAAATCTCTTGTCTCATCCTGCACCTTCTTGCTTCTGCCCCAACCCCATTCCATTCTCCAGGTTTCCACCCACCCTCCCCTCTTTGGGGCTGCTCTCCAGCTACACACACTGGAAGTGACCACAACTTGCAATGCACCATGTCCCCCACGCCCACCACGTACAGGAACACAGAAGTAGTGACAGACCCTCTGCCCACAGCACAGCCTGACAGCCTGCCCACAGCACAGAGAAACACACGAAGTTATCTGATATAATGATCTCTCTGCCTTTTGGGTTAGGCAGGGGTACTCTAAAGACATTCCTATGGGGGTAAAAGACTGCCAACATTTCCTTCACATTTTCCAGATTATGAGTGCTTTTTGTTCTAATTCTTTTTTCTTTCTTTCTTATTTTCGTTTCAAATTTTCTGCAATGAATATGCAGCATTAAAAAAAGAGGAGTAAGGGGGAGGGGGGAGATGGGGGGAGGGGCGGGGACAAGGAGGAAAAAGCAATCAATATCTCCAGAGAAAGAGACTGCATCAGCTCACCTAGTAAAATACACCGGTATCTCCCAACACCTCCCTCCAGGTAGAAGTTCTGAGCTGCAGTGAGTGCCTGTCTTTGCAACAACACTCTCCCAAGCTACCCCTTAACCAAAGCAACGTTCAGCGTGCGGGCGCAGCGCCGCCTTCTCCTTACCCACTCGAAAGATCAGATCGTCTTCGATGGGGTTCTCTTTTCGTTTCCCAGTGCTGTACATGCTTGCGGGCCTTTTCACAGCTTTCTGCTTCACGTGACCGCTCCCCGGGGATTTCACGCGCCTCTTCACACCCTCGGTGGTGGGCGACACATCCGCTGACCGGATCACTTTCAGCTTGAACGGGCTGCCTCGGATGTGCTGGTCGTAGAGTCTGAGAGAGAGGGTGAAGTCCCCTTCCTTCTGGACAGTGTACAAAAACTCATAGGTGCCGTTTTTGTTGTCGAGGATTTCTCCGTCGGCCACGCTGCCGTCGGGGGTGCTCAGCTCCGCAGTGATGTAGGCATTACCAGTTTTACAAAGCTCCCCGTCTTTGTCCTTGGTTGTGATGGTCACGGACATGGGCTGCCCGATTATGGTCTGCCGCAGCCCCTCTCCCGTGGCCACCGTCTCGGAGGCCACCGCGTTGGTGGTTAAGATCGTGCCAAGGTTGTGGATGGACTTCTTGAGCCCGTCGGTCTCCACGATGAAATCCAGCTGGTCGTTTTCCCGCGGGTGCAGTGGGAAGTCCTGGTCGGCCAGTTCGTTCAGCTTTTCGCTCATCTGCTTCTTCACCAGCAGCACCTCCGTTTCGGTGCCATGGTTGAGGGCCTGCGCGGTGAAGTTGCTGCAGCTCTTAATGCTCTCCTGCCCCTCGAGCAGTGTGTCCAGCTGCGTCTGGAGGACCTGTGGGCAAAAGCGAGCCGGGTGAGTGCTTCCTGCAGCTCAGGAGCTCAGTCACAAGAATGCAGCGGCACGCTGGGACCAGTGCTCTCCGTGGGCCAGTACCGCTTTGCACCTGCCCACACAGATGGCTCTCAGCAAGGGATGTTTACTTTCACCCGGTGAATCCGGTTCTAACACATCATCATCCTACACTGCGTTCCCAGTACCTTCTCTTTCCCTTTCGCCTCGCCCTGTTTCTCCCACACACATATTTCCCGGGTCATGTGTTTGTGACAGGACCCAGCACAAATGTCGCCACCAAGACGTTGGCAAACAGATTGCTATGCCTGACTTCTGAACTATTCATTATTCAGACTCTTTCCTCAATGTCCAAAGCTTCCCTGCCACCACCGAAAGGAACAGAAACCAGGCAAATGAAAAGTCTCCACACCTGAATCTCAGAAGCTTTTCATCTCAGGTTTTGTGATCAGACATGCAGAGTTACACAAAGCCTGCAGTCAGGGTTACTTTGAAGCAGAATAACAGGTTAGTGTGGGCGAGAGAGCAATTAAAAGGCTATTAGACATTGTAATTCAGGAAGGAAAACAATCCACTTTAACCTTAAATCTGGAAAGCATTCCTTTACATGCAACCTCGCCTTGTGTCAAATTATAAATTAGGACTGAATGTCACAGAGTCAAGACTTTAGCTGAAAACAGGAAGGAAAAAAATAAAACAGATGGAAAGGCCATTAAACGACAACTACTGTTTACTGTGCAACTGTACACGTAAGGACCCAAATGGTCCTTTGCTGCTATTAGAACGCAGTAAGCTAGTGCCAAGAAGTGCCCCAGACATCATGTCTCTTCCAGGATGTCTGTAAGAACAGCTGGAGTCTTACTTTGTGTTTGAGGCCATAGTTGACCTCCAGTTCCATGAGCAGCACGCTCTTGCGCACATTTAAAGTCTTCTGGAGCTCATCAAAGGTAGAATGGATGTCATCCACAATGCTGGCCTTTTGGTTGGTTAGCTGGTGAATGATTTCTGAGATGAACTGAAGAGCAGAATCTATTTCTGGAAGCCTGGAAAACAGTTGTGATAGATCATTATTATTTAACATCAACCTAGAAAGAGTAAAACAATCTGCGTATCTAAATACTGTAGTGTGTCGAAAAAAGACACATTTTCTGTGCCTCTCATCGTCTTTAAAAAGTAATAACTGAACAATGAAATGAATAAGACATAATTACAGCCTTTGAGGGAAGAGACTTGGAGAGCCCATGTCTATTTCAATCTACCCTAGTCATCTAATTTCAAAATGGATGGTACAAAGCCTTGAAGCTCTCCAAACCCCACGGCTTTTCCTCACGTTGTAAACCAGGCTCTCTCAAATGTGACACTATTGGTATTTTGATGCAGATAATTCTTTGTTGCAGGGGACTGTGCTGTCTATTACAGGAGGTTTAACAGCATCCTGTCTTCTACCAGATGCCAATAGCACCCCCCTACACACACACACACACACACACACACACACACACAATTGTGACACTAATTAGGCATTGCCAAATGTCCCCTGGAGGGCTGGGGGTGGGGGGGTATATAATCACCCATGCTGAGAACCACTGTTCTAAATATACAGCCATATCTTTTTTCCCCAATCACATGAAAAACTTATCTAAACTTAAGAGTTTCCTGGGAACTCCTTGCAAGTTCCCAAATTCTTTTAATGACTATTGAATAACCACACTTTTATCATTACAACTGTTGGTGAAGAGATTTCTTTTCAGCTGGCTATTTGTTTCCTCTCTCTGGTCTTTCTCATGCATCACACAGTACTCTGTTCCTTTATTTTCATGCCAAAAAAAGAGCCTGGAAGCAGTGAAACATAAGGAAAATTGAGCAATCTCTGCGTGGTACCATTCTGCTGGGCTCAAGGAGAGAGGAGTCAGTCCCAGTGGACAACAGGCCCCTAAGTATGTCAAGAAGAACAGCTAAAAAAGGCTCCTCAGAGAGGCTGGTTTCAGGCACAAATTTCAGAGAGCTCCTGAGATTATTTTCCTCGAATATATTTTATTCATTAATCATACTAAGGTCCCAAAATAAAATTGCCACCACTCATAACATAAGGGCAATTTTACCAAGGGGCCAGGGATGCCCCCTCATCACTCACTAGCTTATGACTGCAGGCCCACGATCAAAGGAGAATTTATTTAGGTGACAGGAACCCACCGTCCCACTGAAACAAGAGACGCTGAGTCCAAGCCTCAAGCACAGGTGCCCAGCTGGGAGCGTGAGGGAGGTGTGCGCACCTTTTGTTGACAGCGTCCAGCTGGACCTGGAGCGAAGCCTTGTGCTGCTCCACCACGTCCTTGAGGGGCACTGTGGGGTGTTCTGCATGCTCCCCCTCCGTGCACTCCCGACACATGGCGGTCTCACAAGACTGGCAGTAAAAGTCCATCACCTGTGGGTAACACAAGAACAATTCCAGGATTGGTGTCACTGACTGAATGCTTACCATGCCCCAGGCCCTTACTGGCAATCTCTCATTTAATTCTCACAGCCTCCCCAGGATGTCAGAAATATTATGTCCAGTTTCACAGAAGAAAAGGAAAGATAAACATTTCTGTGCCAGACCTCAAACAGAGATAGACTGGACTCCAAAGCTGTGACTAGGGCCACAAAACAAGCTTTTCTTTGGCTGCTCCACTACAGTGCAGGGCTGTGGTGGTGCTCCAACATTTTGGTCTCAGGACCCCTTGATGGTCTTTAGAAATTATTGAGAACTGCAAAGTGCTTTGGTTTATGTGAGTTAGATCTATAGATATTTATCATTTTTAAAATTGAAACGGAGAAAAAATTTAAATATTTATTAATGTATTAAAAGCAACAATAAGTCCATTAAACGTTAACGTGAATAATATAATTTATGAAAACTGTATTTTGCAAAATAAAATATTTTACAAGAATGGCATTGTTTTCCATTTTTTTTAACTCTCTTCAGTGTCTAGCTTAATAGAAGAGAGCTAGATTCTCATATCTGCTTCTGCATTCAATCTGTTTCAACAGCACACATCATATAGTCTCTGGAAAATTCCACTGTACACTACTGAGAAAATGAGAGCAAAAAAGGCAAATAGCGTCTTAGTATTATGATAAATATAGTTGTGACTGTGTGGATCCCCCTGAAAGGGTCTTGGGACCCATGAGGGTTCCTGGACCACACTTTGAGAACAGCTACTGTTTGGATAAGAGATGAACTGGACTGAGCAGTGTGCAGCCTGACTCCACCACTTATGTAACCTCACTGTGTTTCAATTTTTCCTCTGTTAAACGGGACAACAAGAGTAACCTACTTCAGTAGAGCTGCTATGAGGATTCAGTAAAAAAATATGCACAAAGAAGTCAGATGTTGCCTGGCACATAGTAAGCTCTTAATAAGTAGTAATGGTGATGATAATGATATCATCTGCTTACCTGAAAATAAAACCACTTCATCCTGATTATTATGAACTCTCAATAACAATATGACATAAAGCCTGAAAGTTCGTTTCCTTGTGAAGGCACTCCGCTTATTCTCTCACCTGAAAATAACTTCTTCCAATTTTAAATTCTGAAAGCACTTTCAGGAGGTGGGGGGGAATCTGTTTCTTTAAGTATAACACACCTATGAAAAATGGCATACATCCTAACACAGACTGATGGATTTTTCACAAACTGAATGCACCCACCAAAGCACTTTTATTCATACCCCATTTATGAAATATTTATGAGATTTTAAGTTACTGAGCACAGGAACTCTCTCATCCAGAGCTTAGGTAATTCCGTGCACATAGTAGGTATTTAATAACACTGATGAATGAGTGAACTGTAAGCTGTCTATAAGAGACTCACTTTAGATCCAAAGACACAAATAGGTTGAAAGCAAAAGATGGGAAAAGATAGTGTATGCAAATAGTAACCAAAAGAGAGCTGGAGTGCCTGTTCCAATATCAGACGAAACAGACTTTAAGACAAAGGTTGTTATAACAGACAAAGAAGGACATTACATAATAATAAAATGGTTCATCCATCAAGAGCTATACCAATTATAAATACATATGCTCCTAACAACAGACCCCCAAAATATATGAGGCAAACTCTGACAGAATTGAAGGGAGAAACAAACAGTACAACAAAAATAGTTGGAGATTTCAATACTATATTTTCAGTAATGATAAAACAACTAGATGGAAGATCAATAAAGAAATAGAGAACTTGAACAATACTGTAAACTGACTAGACCTAACAGATATATACAGAACATTCTATTCAATAACAGAATATTCATATTTGTCAAGTACACACGGAACATTCTCCAGCATAGGCCATACATTAGTTAACAAAAATCTCAATACATGTAAAAAGATCACAGTCATACCAAGTGTCTTCTATGGCCACATAGAATGAAATTATAAATCAATAACAGAAGGAAATCTGGAAAACTTATGTATATGTGGAAATTAAATAATGTATTCTTAAACATACAATGAACCAAAGAAGAAATCACAAGGCAAATTAGAAAACACTTTGAGATGAATAAAAATAAAAACACAACACACCAAAACATATGAGACAGTGCTCAGAGCAAAATTTATAGCTGTAAATGCTTACATTAAAAAGAAGAAAGATCTCAAATTACTAACCTCAGCTTCCACTTTAAAGAACTAGAGAAAGAAGAACAAACTAAACCCAAAGCAAGCAGAAGAAAGGAAACAAAGATTACAGTAGAGATAAGGAAAATCAAGAATAGGAAAATAGAGATAATCAATGAAACCAAAAGTTGGGTCTTTGTAAATAAAGATCAACAAAATTGACAAACACTATGACAGTTGTATACCAAGAAATTGAATAACCTAGATAAAATGAACAAATTGCTAGAAACATACAAACCACCAAAAGTGACTCAAAGAAGAAATAAAAAATCTGAATAGACCTATCATTAGTACACAGATGAATCAATATTCAAAAAACTTCCAACAAAGAAAAACTCAGGACCAGGTGACTTCACTGGTGAATTCTACCAAGAATTAACAAAAAACTTCCAAAAACTTCAAAAAATTGTGAAGAAAAGGGAACATTTTCTATCTCATTCTATTATGCTAGTAATACCCTGATACCAAAGCCAAAGATATTACAAGAAAAGAAAATAACAGACTAATATCCCTTATGAACATAGATGCAAAAAATACCTTCACAAAATACTAGCAAACTGAATCCAGCTGCATATTAAAAGGGTTATACCTCATGACCAAATGGGATTTATTCCAAAAATGCAAGGGTGGTTCACATACAAAAATCAATATATGTAATACACCACATTAATAGAATAAAGGGGGAAAAAACCCACAGAATCATCTCAATTGCTGCAGAAAAAACATTTGACAATACCCAACACCCTTTCTTTATAAAAACACTTATCAAACTAGAAACAGAAGGAAACTTCATCAACTTTATAAAGGGCATCTACAAAACCCACAGCTGACATACTTAATGGTGATCCCCTAAGATCAGGAACAAGACAAGGATGTCTCTTGCCACTTCTATTCAATAATGTACTGGAAGTTCTAGCCAGGGTATTTAGACAAGAAAAGGAAATAAAATGCATCAAAATTGGAAAGAAAGGAGTAAGAATTTCTCTATTAATAGATGACATGGTCTTACATATAGGAAATACAGAGAGAGGGGGTGGGAATTAGAACTAACAAATGAATTCAGCAAAGCTGTAAGATACAAGATCTACTTCACACCAACTAGGATGGCTGCACTCAAAAAGTCAGATAATAACAAGTATTAGCGAAAATGTGGAAAAATAGGAACTCTCATATTTTGCTGGTGGAAATGTGAAGTGTAGCAGCTGCTATGAAAACAGTTGATGGTTCCTCAAAAGTTAAACACAGAATTACCATATCACCTATGAATTCCACTCCTAGGTATATACCTAAGAGAACTGAAAACATGTCCACACAAAACCTTGTTCATGAATGTTTGTAACAGCCATATTCATAATAGCCAAACTGTGGAAATAACCCAAATGTCCATCAACTGATGAATGGATAAACAAATTGTGGGATATCCAGACAATGGAATATTATTTAGCCATAAAAAAAATGAAGTTCTGATATAGGCTATAATAGAGATGAACCTTAACAACATTATGATAAAGACTAGAAGCCAAACTTAAAAGGCCACATAGTCAAGATTCCATGTATATCAAATGTCCATGTGGATGAATCCGTAGAGACAGAATGCAAATTCGTGGCTGTTAGAGGTTAGAGGTTAGGGATGGGGGTGGGGTGGGGCGGGGTAGGGAATGAGTGGCTGTTTAATGGACAGAAGAGTTTCTTTTTGGGATAGTTAAAACGTCCTGGAATTAGATAGTGGTGATATTTGCACAACCTTCTGAATATACTAAAAGCCACTGAATTCAACACTTTAAAATGGTTAAAATGTTGGATTTTGTGTTATGTGAATTTTACTTCAATTAAAAGTAAAAGTTGGGGCCAGCCGAGTGGCTCAGTTGGTTAAGAGCTTGTCAAGAGTGCGAGCTCTGAGCAACAGCGGTATGATGCCCAGCCTGAGCCGAGCAGCCGCTGAGCTGCCAATAGGCAGCAGGATGGCTCAGCTAAAAAAAAAAAAAAGTAAAAGTTGATTGCAACTTTGAGGAGACAGCAGCAGACCTGGGTCGTTGTCTCTGGTTGAGGATCCTAAGTGCTTCTTGGGAAGCAAAGGCCATGAAATCATTTTGAAGTGTCAACAACTACTCATTCTCAGATGCTTATGCTTGGGTTCTTGACTCCAGCTGAAAGTTAATTGTGTGAGGTGTGAGACAGCGGAGCTCATCCGTCCTGAACTGAGATGATGCTGGTGCTCCCAGGAGTGGGTGGGCCAGGGACCAGGATGAGCTTATTGTTGTTGACAGGTAGTCACCATTTGTGTTCATTAGAAGAGAAGATGGCCAGGACCACATGCATTACTAACTGCTAAAAAGGATGGTCAGGCAACCCTGAGGCTTCTGGAAGTGGGGACTTTTTACCAGCAGGGCATTCTTAATGAGGATTTCTCTTTTGCACCTCCTCTTAACATCCTCATTAGTAAGGCCTAAGCAAGCAACAAGAGGGTGGGGGTGGGGGATGGGGAGGAGTTGTTTAATGATCATTCCTGTTCTGGGACTGCAGAGGCATGAGTTCAAATGTATGCTTTAAGTGCAAAGAACCTCTTAAATCACTGACCGCTATTCCAGTTTTTCTTTGTATTTGGACAATGCAGCCATGGCAGTTTAATTAGAAGACAGATTGTGTCACAGCACTTAAAGTAAATGACAGGCTTTCATCCACATGTGCTAATCAGCACCAGGCAGTTTATCACAACAACATCCTGCTTTATTGTTAATTACCAGATTTTATTAACCTTCAGATGCTTGAGCTGTTTTTAAAGATTTACCCATGACAATTAACTGCAGCAATTTATCTGTAATATTGCATGCATTTGGCTTGAATGTGCAATGAGGACCCCTGTTTCAGAGCAGCAGCAGTGAATTCCTGCAATCTATGATGAAACAATTGAGTGATTCAAGACAACTGCACTGCTGATTTTCCAAGGCCTCTTGCTGGTTTAGAAAGTCTATGATTCGAAAGAACCATAATGACCTCACCTAGACAAAGCGCTCAAAACATACTTTCAATAGCTTCATTCCCTTCAAGGAGGATCAGACTCTTTAGATAGATTTCATTTGTAATGTGATTTGATGTGATGCATTTGGCAGAAAGACAAGGTAAAGTTTTAACCTAAAGAATTCTTTAATTTTGCTGAACTTAGTATCTGAGTTCCTGCTTAACAGCCTGTGACATGCAAGGGTCTCTATTGCATGGAAATACATCTCAGGAAATACATCTTTAGGAATTCTTTTCTATTTGTCCTTCAGGTGCTAACCACATATTTTGTTCTCTAAGTTTGATAGAAAATTCCTTTTTCTAAAAGTACACAGTAATTTTAAAGAGTCAACCTCTATGTCAGTGAGACACACCACCGCTTTCTCAGGGACCCAAGCTACATACCTGGGAGTCACCATGTCCCCACCAGCCCACCCAGCCAATCAACTCTTGTGCAGCTCACTTCTCTAGTCTTGCTCAGGCTGCTCTGGATCAGGCCCCCTCTGTGGATTATTTCAGCAGGTGCCCACGTGGTCCCCCCCCCCCACCTCAGGCCCCCATTCTCTTAGAATTTACCCTCCCTCCCTATCACATCTCCAGTTACTCTGAAGTGAGCAAAATGCATATCTTGCCTGGGCACTCCAACACTTCACATCCTTTCATAGCTCCCCATGACTCAGGACAGACTCAAGTTCCTCAAAACAGCATCCAGTGTCCTCCAAGACCTGGCCCTTTTACTTCTCTAGCCCATCACCCACTACTTCCTGGCTCCTGGAACTCTGGGATCATATAGAAAATGACAGTCCCTTTGTTTTTCTATTCTCTATGCCACTTTGTCCCTTCTGCACGGAATATTCATCTCCTTTCTATACTACATATATATACACTGTGGTCCTACTAACTAAAAAACAAACTAAACATACAAGCTCACATATTAGCATAAATGCCATTTGTTACCAAAACATCAGTGTTAACGGCTAACCAATTATCAGTTATATGGCTTACCATAATTTAACCATTTCCCTAAAATTACACATTTAGATTATTTCTGATGTTTACTATAATATAGAATTTTCAATTAATGCTTTTATATCAAATCTTCATTCTCATCTCTAGCTATTTCCTTAGAAATATTTCTGTCAGTGGAATTGGTGGATTAAAAGATAAGTTGAGTAAAACACTCATTGCATTTTGCCAAATTGACATAAACTTTCTGAAGAGCAATTTACCCTCCTACCCACAGCTCATAAAAATACCTCACCATACCCTTATCAGCACTGGTTATTATCTTTTTAAAAAATTGTAGCAAACTTGAGAATATTTGACTATTTGTGAAGCTCAGCATTTTTTTATCATAGGATTATTAGCCACTTATATATTCCCTGTGAGTCTTTTGAGTTCTTCGTCCATTTTTCTTAATTTTAAGTGTTCTACATCGTAAGAATTTGCTGGGTATTTTAATTAAGAGTTTTATAGCTACTTTCATAAAATGAATGATTAATACTTTTCTTCTTGTCTTGCCTTTACTAGAGTTTAGTGCCAGGGCTATGAATAGATCTTAAGCGAATTGGACAGCTTTCTATCTTATGATCCAGAAGTATACATACTATGAATCACATGTTTTATACAGATTTGAAGGAATTTAGTTTTAAATTAACTTTTACCAGTTTCTTTCAAGATTATCGGTCTGCTCAGGTTTTCTTGATATTTTATAATTTCCTAGATAATCACCCACTACATTTAGACTTCTAATATATTAGCCTTTACCACATAGAACTGATTTACTTATTTAAAAAGTTTTTTATCTGTATTAATATCTCTTTATTAGTCCTATTTTGATTTATCTATACTTCCCTTTGTTGCTCTATCAGATTATTTCATTACTTAAAAAAATTCAGTTCTTAGATTTATTCATCAACTCAATTGTTTTATTGTTTTCAAACTGTTTATTTTTTCTTCTTTTGTGTTCCATACATTTATCTTGTTGTTTTTCCTAACAGTTTGAATTGAACTTTTTAAATAAATGAAAATACTTAAGCCTATAAAATTTCCTGAGTACAGATTTAAATTTACACTATACCTTTAACAGAGAAGTTTTCTACTTTCAATACTTTATAGTCTAAGTTTGCTATTTTTTTTCTTTGATTAAGTAATTATGAGCTTTTAGAAAAGATTTGGGGTTTCTTCATAACCTATGTTACTATGAATTTGAGCATTGGGGTATAAGAACTTGGTTTAAACATTAGGAAAATGTAGTAATTTTTTTTGTGACCTAGTATATGACCAATTTTAATTGCTCAAATTCTCACAATCTTAAGAGTTTAGTTGAACAGATTTCAGCATATGCCTTTTTATTTGTGGGAGGCAGATTGTCAAGTGAAAGTACTTACTCTTTTCTCTGAAAGTCATCCTTTCTTCTTCAAGTCCATTGATGCTATTCTTGTTCTGCCTGTGTCATCTCCAATATGGACAATGCAATAAACTCAGAATTGATGTCACAGCCTCCAGTCTCCGCTACTCTACTCCTCTGCATAATGCACTAAAATACCCATCTCCTGTTTATAGGTTTTAATGCTTTCCCACTGCATATGGAATTTAGGTAAAATATTTTCTCAATGACATTCATAGCTCATCACTGCTTCTCCCTATTTATCTTTCCAGGCCCATCCCTGTGTTTCCACCCCATCCTCACCCCAACCTTGGTGCTCTTGCGGCACTGAGCTACAAGCTGTGTCCTGAATTTTATGACACACTTACCTTGACTTATTGAAGTAATCTTTCCAGTTGTCACTATTCCTCAGTCTATATGATTGCTTTTTACATCCCAAATTTAGACCAGTGTCTACAGTAGGCTTCCTCATGTTTCTAAAACTTTACACCCCTATCAAGTCAGATCTCCAGAGAGCGCCATGTCTGGACGACACTGTAATCCCTTCTATCTGATTAAAAACGCTCTCCCAAGACTAGTATTTAGAGTGTGAGCTCCAGAAGGAGACAGCTTCAGCATTCACTAAGAGACAGTGTGAGAAATGGTCATAAGAAGAACGCGCAAACTGCGTTTGAAGGCACCATTTAAAGTTCCTTTTACAAAACTTACATGGTAACTCGCCCTTATAAGACAGTGCCTGGAAAACTTAACAGTGATTGATAGTCTGGTGTGCTTTCAATTAAATAATTAAAGATAAGTAATCCATGATGTCTCTCTTATTTTGGTTCCAAAAAGCTCAGGGTGCTATTTCCTCCTGGTCTAGTTTTATGGTGTGTCAATTAGTTTTGTGACTTAAACCGCTCAAGTTTTTTTCTTCATTTATAAAACAAAGGTAACTAACTCTTACTTTGCAGGATGGTGTGTAAGAAACCAAGCATGGAGTCTGGCACATTCATTCAACAAATAGGCACCGATTAACTTTCCAGAGACTAAATATACAAATGGTCCATGGCCAGGCCATATATAAAATTAGAACTCTGACTCACAACCTACCCACGAAACTGATTCCATATCTACAGTAAATAGCTCAGGGAGTCAGCCTGCTATAAATCACATTTGAAGGCAGTCAGACTGCTATCTCTAGTAACAATCCAAAAAGCTAAATAAGTTCCATAACAATGGTCCCAAACGGCTAAGACTTCATTACTAATAGCTTCCCTAATTTTTTCCCCCACTTCCAACTTAGGACCAATCAGAGAAAGCCAAGTATGTATGCCTCACCAATCAAATAGGATGCCGCCCTTCTAATTAGCCCGCTTCCAGCTTCTCCATGCCAACGGCATTCCATCAGGGCACACCTGAAGCTTTCCTTTTTCTACTATAGAGCTTTCCTGTTCCTCTGCCTGCCTTTGACTCTCTGCCAAAACACAAGAGACGGTGGCTAACTCCTTGTTATAGCAAGTTGGGAACACAGAGCCTTTGCTTGTTCTCATCTGGTTGGTGTCCGACGATTTCCACACTTTCATATATAAGATACTGCGCTTATCACTAGCGGTATAATGGTGAACATGTCGCCCCTCCTGGAGCTTACTTTCTAAAAGGAAAGCCAGAAGATCAATAAGTCAACAAATACACAGATAAAGGCATGCAGAGCGTAGCGAACGCCATGAGGGAGATCAAGGAAGTGATGTGATGGCGGGTAGCTTGGTGTCAGAGGTGGCCTGCCTTAGTGCTGTTAGGGAAGACCATTCTGTGTAGGAGAAATCTGAGCTGACACATGAAGGATGAGAATGAGTTAGCCACATAAAGAGAGAACAAAGAGCACTTCAGGATAAGGAATGGAGAACAGCCAGGCCCCGAGGTGGGAAACCACATGGCAAGTTCTAGACCAGTGAGGCTGCACTGCAGTGGGCGGAGAGAGTGGTATGAGGTAAGGCACATAAACAGGAGTTATGGCCAATAACAACTGCTTTGCTCCAACCATCTCTTGGTGCTTTACTGATCTTACTATCCCTGAGCCTTGTGGTATAAGCAGTTTCAAACACTATTGAAGTGGTCATCATATAAAGAAAAAAGGGATAAAGTTATTAATTAGGAATAATTTTAATAGCTAACATTTATCAAGAGGTTTCTATATGCTTTATAGGACTTCCAAACATTTAACTCGCCCAATTATCCTATATGGTAAATACTATTATTTCTTCCTTTTTATAGGTGAGGAAGTGAGACACAGAGAATTTAATAAACTTGCAAAAGCTGACATAGGGAATAAGTGAAGAGCAGGCTTTGAAGTCTAACTCTAAAGCCAGTGCTCTTAGCCACCATACAATGCTGCCTCTTCAGGTTGGAAAGTGAGTTATTTGACAGTATACGCAGGTCCCCCTGAGTTTGTAACAGTCATTGTGCTTTCTAGTAGCAAAGAATATGTTTGGAATTCATACTCTATAATCTATTATCAGGGACTCACATATCTTCCAAATTCTATTTATTATCAAGGAATAGGGTCTAATAGAACATGAGAAAAATGTCTCTCACAGAACTGTAATTAACACTTCAATACACATCCCCAATTTGCAGAACTTATCCATTATTAAATCTTTATCCATAGTTTATTACACGGATGTTTATGTGGGTCAATGTATGCCCAGCTTGTGAAGAGTGACGGGCTTGGTCTCCTGGGGAAACCAATAATATGCGCCTTATAAGTAGACACAACAAGGACAGATTTTATTATATAAATAAATGTGGCCAGAGAAAGTAAGCAGGCAGACTAGTCTGTGAGCGTGCAGAAATCTTTTTTTAATGACTCCTTTTCCAGGTGGGGTTCTGTTTGCAGGTAGAGGCTTTGAGCGCCCTAAGCCTACCTCAGTCAAAGCGGTCATGCTGCCGGGCAGTGACTTACATTCCCGTCGTGGTTTGGGCAAGAGAGAGGCTTTCCCGCAGCCACTGCGGTGACTGTCTCCAGGATGGAGGACTCCTCAACGTTGCTGCCTGGCGTTCGCTGCAGCACGTCCATCAGGTTTGTGATGAAGAAGTTGTTCTGGAGTGCAGCCACCCCCTTCTCGGGCAGGATAGAGGTCTGGCGGCACACGGGGCAGGACAGGGTTAAACTGTGAGCAGGAATATAGTTCTGCAGGCACCTGTGGCAGAAGCAGAAGCAGGAGGACTGTCAGCCCAGGGTGCTCACAGAACACAAGGGCTGCTTCTCGCAGGTACCACCCAGGTTCTCAGAGGCTACACGGGCTACTTTGCAGAAACGCTCTTTGTAGTTTCCTTTACTGGGAAAGGAATATTTCAGAAACCAGGAGGTAACCTGTATTCACATTGGCCCTATCAAGGAAAAGAACACTGTCATGGACTTTGGTAGTGTTTTCTAGAGCCTTGCTGCCACACTCACAAAAGTGGACAAGCAGCATTGGCCTCACCTGGGAGCTTGGAGGAAATGCAGATTCTTAGGTCTCACCCCAAGCCTAATGAATCAGATCCCAGGCGATTTGTATCTACAGCACAGTTGAGAAGTATTGGTCTAGAATATCTAGTCTGATGTTCATGAATTTGTGGGAGAAACATGTCACATTTTTTTGTTAGTGTTGAAACTCTTTTTACCTACAAAGTCGTAAGCAGATCTCGGCTGTTAAAAACACAAGAAAGTAGTGGAAATGTTTTGTTTGAAGCAGGAATGGGACACCCAGAGTCACGCCGACATGATCTCTTCTTGCCTCACCTCAACAGGCATCAACTTCATTCATTTAATTAGTGAAATGTATCGCTAGTAATGACCAACCTAGGTACTGCCCATTAAATTCAAAGTACTGTACTACCAACAATCCTATGAAGAAGGTAGTTGTGATCGCCTTTAGACTTATAATGAAATGCAGGCAGAGAGGGTGAGGTACTTGCCCAAAGGACTTAAGTGGTCCAGGGCAGAGCAGGAAGTCAAACCAGGACAATTTGGTACCAGAATCTAAACTCTAAATAACTACACTATACAATGTTTTCCAGTTTGTTGGCCAAAGAGAATTTGAAAATCAATGATTTTGTGCTATATCCCTTACTTTGCAGATAAGAAAACTGACATCAACGAGGTTAATTAACTTTTCTTATGTCACAGAGGTAACTAGGGCTGAATCTAGGGCTGAATAATAGGAAAGAAACAGCTTTTGCTAAGGTCACTAATGATGTCTAAATCCAACAAACACTTTTCAATCCTGTCTTACTAGACTTCTCAGCAGCATTCAAACTTAACCACAATGCTCCTATTCTCCCACCTTTTTTTTTTAAACTAATCTTCCCTTGGTTTGTGGAACGACACTCACTTGGTTCTCCTGTCTGCTCTACAAGGTTGGACAATTCTACAAGGTTGGACAATTAAGTTCACGAACTCATCCTAGAAAAACTGCTACATCCCTCATTGCTGAATATCACTACGGTCACCTTCAAAGTACTCCCCTTGGGAAGCTATGCACCAAAGCCAGCGCCTAGTCCACCTTTCAAAGCAATTCTGAAACTCTTTTTCTGGAATGACCATCAGAGCTATCGTATTACGCTTGATGTCCTGAATGTCATCAAAATGTCTTCCTTTCAAGATTTCCTTTATCTTCGGGTAAAGAAAGAAGTCATTGGGGGCCAGATCAGGTGAGTAGGGAGGGTGTCCAATTCAGTTATTTGTTTAGTGTCTAAAAACTCCCTCACAGACAGTGCCGTGTGAGCTGATGCATTGTCGTGATGCAAGAGCCACGAATTGTAGGAGAAAAGTTCAGGTCATCTAACTTTTTCATGCAGCCTTTTTAGCACTTCCAAATAGTAAACTTGGTTAACTGTTTGTCCAGTTGGTACAAATTCATAATAAATAATCCCTCTGATATCAAAAAAGGTTAGCAACATCGTTGTAACAAGTTTGTGAACTTAATTGTCAGACCTCATATTGTTTCTACTAAGTCTGTACACTTTGGATTAATCCAGGCTCCACTGTAACCACTCTTCTGTCCCTGGGATATTATATCCATGTGCCTGGCTAAAGCACAATACTCTCATGTTTATATTTCTTCCCACAGGTATCTCCTCTGAGTCCCAAATTTGTACACCAACTGTCTTCTTAACATTTCCTCTTAGATGTCTCACAGGTTCTAAAACACAACATGTCCCAAACCAAACCCATGACCATCCCCCAAATTGTGTCCTCTTCCTGTCTCAGCGAACAGCACTTCCATCTCATATAGATGGGTAGGGCTGGACCTACCCGAGAGGGCAGGGGTCAGAGCCAGAGAAGCCCAGAAGTGCTGCTTCTCACCTGTCAAAACGAGGAAATGGGGGCCAAACAACAGACCACCGGGCACTGAACACTGGGGAACAGGGCAGCTCTGCTGAGCTCAGACTGCGTGGCTCTCAGCGCTATAAATAAAGAATGCCAGGCTATGTAGACTGCTGCAAATCAAATAATTAGCTTACCATGTTAGCTCAGGGACACATGGACAACTAGCTGGTATTCATGTTTTAGCTACATCTATTGAGTGAGAGGGAAACAAAAATCACTCTTCATTTAGCTATCTTGGAATATGAATCACAAAGTACTGACATAAAAGGTATGACAGAAAACACAGCCAAAGTATAAAATGGATAAAGTAAAAAGTATCGGTGCCCTATACATCACCACGGAGACAAACAAACAAAAACTCTGTATCTACACATATACAAAAAACATCACAATAAAGAAAGCAAAACAAACAAGTAAAAACCACAACTACTGGTAACAAATCTACCTTCTCCCTCCATCTATTACCACCAAGGATGTGGTTATTCTGCTGCTGTTGAGGTCCTCCAAAGTAAATCAACTCAAAGCACACTCAATCAGACAACTAATACATGTTAAATTGGATGGTCGATGTAATTAGTATTGATTTGAAGCCATTGGAAATACTAACTTCCTGTTCTATAACAAGAAGCAATGCGTTTTAATTATGTGTATTAAGTGATAACAGAAAATATATTTAACATAATGTTATAAAATAGAATTACTATGTTTGTTTTTAAGAAAAAAATAGATAACCTTACTAGAGAAATACTTAAAATAGGCCATAGATAAACTAATGACTAACAATCTTTTTATGCTTAATTGCTTATGTGGTAGGTTGAACGAGGGAGTAAAGATGTACTTTAATAACTGATTAACTCAATGAAAAAAAAAATCAAAAAAGATAAATAAAGAAGTATATTTTCACATACAGCAACATGCATATTCTGGTAATTTATAATTATTTCATATGTATATAGTTTTTTTTCCTTTATCTGAAACATCATAATATTCAAATATGCCATTAGTTTGTGTATTCTAAAGTATCTGTGGAAGATAGCTCTCCCCTTTTAACTAACCCTCATATATATGCAGGCATTTTACCTGATTTATTATACGGGAGGAAATGATAGATTTTTTTTTTTTTTTTTTTTTTTAGCTGAGCCATCCTGCTACCTGTTGGCAGCTCAGCGGCTGCTCAGCTCGGGCTGGACTCGAACCGCTGTTGCTCAGAGCTCAAACTCTTGAGCAAGCTCTTAACCAACTGAGCCACTCGGCCGGCCCTATAGATTTTTAATTGGCCCTCACCAAAGATCCTCTCTGAGAGAACTGTGGTTGGCAAAAATTGTTTCACCAAGAACAAAGGAAAAAATTTTTTAATGTTTTAAATGCCTCATCTCCCATGGAAATAAATTGCTTCTTCCCACTTGTAATTACTTGAAATAAAGTAAATTATAGGCAATTCATGATTACGTTTCTAGATGTCTACCAGAAGCACAAAAGATTTATTGTCTCCTGTAGGTAACTGGAGAATTCTGGAAAGAGCCCTTTAAAGAAACTCCCTTCTCCACGCACAAAGGAGGCTTACCTCTCGCAGAAAGTGTGCAGACAGGGGAGAACCTTGGGGTTCTTGTACCGTTCCAGGCATATACTGCAAATCAGAAACTGCTTGTCAATCTGGCGCACCACAGGACTTGGGATGTTGGTGGCTTCACTGGCCATCCTAGACCACTGACATGGGAGGCCGGCTGTCTTTGACCCTGCACGCTGCTGCTGTCAGACAGAAAAACCAAAATGGAAAACTATTTAATACTCTGTAAGTGTAAATCAATCCTTGTCTCATTCACAATAGGCATTGTTTTATGAATACAGGTAGAATTTCATGTTAGTGGCCTCAAAATGACCATGAACAACCCTCATTGCTACAGAGGGAGTACAGTGAGCTTCCTGTTTGTTCTATAAATCAATAATCACAGGTTCACCTTGAAAACAAAACAAATTAGAAGAAGGTGTATTGTACAAAGAAGTATGGTTGATGGGTTTCAAAGCGGTGGTAATGGAGGGATTAAAAACTTATATAGCTATGCCTTCAGCCATGACTATATTTGAATATATATTTACAGTCTTATTAAAACAAAGTCCTTTTTCAGTCTATATTACATAGAATAGTCTTATTAAAAAAGAATATGATTTCCTATTATTGTACTTCATGGGGATCAAATTATGCCAACCCAAAATATGCCACTTTGACATAAGGATCATTCTGAGCTGAAGACAATTCAGAAACAGTAGACACAGGAGGAGCTCTCTGCCTAAAAGCAGGTCATAAATTTCCCATCTGTAAAGGTGCCCCACTCTCCCATACCAGGAAGAGAAGACTCTTAATCACTGGAGATGGTACCGAGAGGAGTCTGCATAACAAACCTTAATAAACAACCCTTATCTACCTTACATTTACTGGTCACTTTCCTACAATTTGCTGCCCTGAGAAGTCCAAACTCCCTTTTCCTTTGTCTAGTCACTTCTCTACAATGTGTCGCCCTTTGTTAAAATAGTATATAGGCTCCCAGGTCTAACCACCTTTTTGGGTTTTCACTTCTTCTCTGTGAAGCCCCCATGCATGTAAAATTAAAAATAGTAAACCAATAACATTCAATAAAATATAGTATATATATTCTATTTTAAAAAAATAAAATGTCAATAAAATATGTACATCCTTTTCTCCTGATAATGTCTTTTGACAGCTTAATTCACAGTCTCCAGACACAGAACACAAGAGTGTAGAGAAAAAGATTTTCTCCCCTATATACTGTTAATATGCAGAATAGGAATAATTCAAATTTTTAATTGAAAACTTTGGGGCCGGTCGGGTGGCACAGTTGGTTAAGAGCGCGAGCTCTGAGCAACAGGGTCGCCGGTTCGATTCCTACATGGACCAGTGAGCTGCACCCGAGCTGAGCTGCCACTGAGCTGCTAACAGGCAGCCAGATGATTCTGCTGGTGAGTGCATTTGCTCTTGACGACAAGGTTGCCGGTTCGACTACCACATGGGGTGGTGGGCTGCACCCCCCACAACTAGATTGAAAGCAGTGACTGGACTTGGAGCTGAGCTAGCTGTGCCCTCCACAACTAAGATTGAAGGACAACAGCTTGACCTGGAGCTGATGAGTCCTGGAAAAACACAATGTTCCCTTCCCCAATTCCCCAATAAAAAAATCTTAAAAAAACAAAAACAAAAACTTTGTATGTGGTTCAGAGTGTTTCTTTTAGAACTAAATGTTTGTAGATTTTATACCAAAATGTATTTTGCCATGGATCAGGGACAAAGGCTACAGTTAGTCGCTTTTTTTTTTTTTTTTAAGATTTTTATTGGGGAAATGGGGGGATGGGAAGAATGCTGGGGAATTGGGGGAAGGGGAACAGACAAGTTGCTGTCCTTTTGTTCTTCAGTCTAGTTGTAGAGGACGTTGCTTCACTGGCCCAAGTTGGCACCATCATTGCGCTCTTCCCAGGTGAGGCACATCAGTTGCCGGTTTCTGGCCGGCCGCTCACTGTGGCTGCTGGCCGTTCACGCTGGCTGCTGGCTACACACGGTAGCCCATGGCAACCCACTGCCACAGGGGCTGCAGCCTAAGCCATCGCTGGCGACTCACAGCAGCCCAGCTCCAGGTTGAGCTGTTGTTCAGCATCTTAGCTGCCCTCATATGTGGGATCCGAACCGGGGCCCTCTGGCGTCCCAAGCCAGTTCTTAACCATCACGCCACTCGGCCGGCCCAGAGTTAGTCACTTTTTAAAGAAATGTCTGTTGATTTTCATGTGTAGGCATTTGAGGAACCTGATGAAGGGAATTCATTCAGGGGAGGTTTCAATTAGTGAGGGATCATGCCAGAAAGAGATTACTGTGTTTTATGTCATAACTTTTCTTCCCTTATTCTCTTAGCCCTTCATTTTCTTCTCCGTTGCCCTCTTCTAATTCTCCATTTCTGGCATGATCCCTCACTAATTGAAAACACAGCTCCTTTCATCACCTTAAGAATTTCTGCCTTATATTCCAAACCGACACTAAGCTAAAATTCACTTCCTAATTTTCCAGATGAGAGGTGTGATCAAACAATACGGCAAATGTTTAAATAAAAAAAATTATTACAGTAAAAAACACATTGCCATCAGTCCTCCTCAAACTACTCCCCTTGCTTTGAACATACTTATCTCATCATTCTTGCCACTTTCTGAAGCAGTTCTGGAAGCCCTCTTTCATGAGTGTCTTTAGTTGTGCTGTCGTGGCTGCCTCGATGTCCTGCATCATTTTGACCTTGGGGAAGAGCCAGAAATCACACAATGCCAAATCCGGTGAATAAGGTGGATGAGGACACACCATAATGTTTTTATTTGACAGAAATTGCTGTACCAGAAGTGATGTGTGACACAGAGTGTTGTCATGATGAAGGATAATTTAGGGCACGCTTTAAAATACACCTCTCAACCATAGCTCACACCCAACTGACTGCACCAAACAAGTGGAAACTTGTCACACACTGTTACTAAGGTTCCACAGGCCACTTTCTGTATTGAAAATCCCTGCCTTTCCATTGGATGGCACTCAGCAGCAGCATTCACCATATTTGTTAATCACAACTGAAAGGCTCCGTGTCACACATCGTCTCTGGTATGACAATTTCTGTCAAATAAAAACATTACAGTGTGTCCTCATCCACCTTATTCACAGGATCTGGCACCGTGCAACTTCTGGCTCTTCCCCAAAGTCAAAATGATTCAGGACATGGAGGTAGCCACAACAGTGTAACTAAAAGAGGACTTCCAGGCTGCTTTGAAAAGTGGCAAGGACGATGGGATAAGTATGTTTGCAGTGAGGGGGAGTTTTTTGAGGGGGATTAATGCCAATATGTCTTTTATTGTGATAATTCTTTTTTCTTTAATCATTCACCATATTGTTTGATCACACCTCGTATTTGTTAGCATTGTCCATAGCCCTCCAATTCCCAAGAGAATTTCTATTCTCTTTACAAAAAAAGTTAATCTTCATGACCTTAGGCAGAAGGTAGTAATGGTCTTCTCATCTTACGAGATTTTTTTTTTAAAGATTTTTTTTTTTAATCGGGGAATTGAAGGGATGGGAACAGCGGTGGGGAATTGGGGGAAGGGGAACAGACAAGTTGCTGTCCTTTTGTTCTTCAGTCTAGTTGTGGAGGACGTTGCTTCACTGGCCCAAGTTGGCACCATCATTGCGCTCTTCCCGGGTGAGGCAGATCAGTCGCCGGCCTCTGGACGGCCGCTCACGCTGGCTGCCAGCTACACACGGTAGCCCATGGCAACCCACTGCCACAGGGGCTGCAGCCTACACCATCGCCGCCGACTCACGGCAGCCCAGCTCCAGGTTGAGCTGCTGTTCAGCATCTTAGCTGTGGAGGTCAGTGTCACTGGCCCTCATATGTGGGATCCGAACCGGGGCCCTCTGGCGTCCCAAGCCAGTTCTTAACCATCGCCCCACTCAGCCTGCCCTCTTATGAGATTTTTAACAAACAAGCTCAGTTAACAAATTTGCCAGAATGCAAATTCCGGGGTGTACGTCTCTAAAACCCATGGCCTTTTCACTCCTTAAATCACCACACTTTCCTGGACCTTGAGTTTTAAGATGGTTGTATGGTACTACGGAAGCTTGGTTTATATATAACATTTTAACTTGGCCTGGGACCTGTGTTTGAAGCTGGGGGATATGCTATATTTACAGTATCAACAATTCTACACTTTCTAAAGCAAACAGGCTTTTCTAAATACAAATAGTAGTTCTTCCTTCTCCCCATCAAATCACCAACTTTTTAGAAAAGTTTGTCCACTTTTATTAAGAAAAATCTGCTATTGAGAAGTAGCAGATTGGAGGAGAAGGGCTGTCACTTTGTGAGGGGTGTAAATGTCTAACTAGTACATTGTTGTGTACCCCTGAAACTAATAAATTAAACTTTTAAAAACCTATTTACACATATTTGAGTATAGATACATACAAGACACACCTATCTTCCACCTCTACGCCTTATAGATAAGTTCTTTAAAGAGCGTGATTAATAAGCAGATAGAACCTTGTGGAAGCACCTGCCATACAAGAGTGCCAGGCGCAAAGAGAACTCACACATTAGTTAAACAGTGTAGGAGTGGCATCTAATTAGCCGGGATTATCCGCTAGACTTTCATAGAATGTCTCCCTAAAGAACTAGAGAATGATATGCATTGAATTCGATGGAGCTCATCTCTCAGCTCAAAATATTGGCACTTTGTCTACTTTTCTTTAACCACATCCCTATGACATCAGACTAGGGAAGGAATAGATGTGCCTGTCTTTAAGATAAGGAAACTAAAGCTAAGGGTTTAAATGACTTGCCCAAGGTCATCCAGAAAACTCAGTCAATCAGAAAGCTCAGATTGCAAGTTTTCTGCCTTATCTGATAAATCAATGATACCTAATCTTAAACAAGGTTAGCACTTTACTGGTGTGAGTATGTGTGTCATAAAAATTAGAGTGCTCACTTCAGCAGTACTAAAAATGGAATGAAAAGGAAGATTAGCAAGACCCTGGAGCAAGGATTACATGCAAATTCATGACACGTTCCATAATTTTTAAAAAATTATATTGAACGTTTCAGGCAAATTCAGTTAAAAATAATTTTATTTTGAATAGCTTTTGAAATTTTTCATAATACCCTTTGAAATAATCAATCATGCTGAGTTTTACAAAAAGCAGAGTGAAAACATCATTATTGTCTTTTAAAAAAACACCTTAGAATTTTGGATTTTAGGCAAGGAAAAACATGTTTTAATCAAATGATATATGTTGACTAAATGAAATTTCCCAAGCTGACATTTTTATTCTCTAAAGCTGAAATTAAAAACGTTTCATTCTAATTTGGTGATCATTATTGCAGTGGGTGAGAGTCTTTGTTAGCATTGGTAATTTATATGGTATATTAAGTTTACACATTAACACTAATTTAAAATCATGACAATGTTACAAATGTGTCACAGTGACCTGTTGAAGACATCTAGATTTTCAAGACTCCCAGAATCAACACAAACATTTTCTGGACCCCAAAGATCCCCAAAATGGAGACTTTGCCAGGATACGGCCTTTCCCTGAATATAACTGGATCCCCACAATAGGAAGACAATTTGACTGCTTCTAATGGGATCATGTGCTTAGAAAAATGCAGACACAGAATGAGCTAATAAGCGCCATGGGAAGCCTTCCATTCAGTCTGAATGTGCCTCGAGGAATATGCACACAATATACAACAGCCTTTAATCAAAGTGTTTGAGCAGGACCACCAATTCTGGTACCCTTGATTAGAAAAGCAATAAATACTTATCTAGATTCTCAGCTGGTCTTCTTTCCCCATCTTGGTTTCTAAAGTGTCAAAGGTCCTTCTTAACTCACACAACCAGCAGAAACAACTGCACGACAACAAAGGAGATCAGGATATAGAACTATTCCGCTGGAGATCAGCAAAACTAATTTCTGGAGAGATGTGTGTGAAAACACACACGGGGCGGACTTGGTCTCTGAGGGAGCCTGAATGCTTCTGGATGCAGGAACTAGTACCAGACACATTGACAAGAGTCCAATAGAAAGGAAATGGTAGAGAAGTGAGGGAAGGAAGAGCCATTTTAAAACTACATACATAGTCAACGTGAGTGTGATACTGACATTGACCAGCTATTGAGTGCTTTTATGTGGGGAGACTGAGGTTCTTTATTGGCGGAAAAATAGCAATACTGCTTACAGAAGGGTTTGCTCCCCCCTCTCCAGCTTTGCTCAATATCACCTTCTTCATCTGACCATTCTGTTTAAAACTGAAACTTGCCCCCCATCCCCTAACACTTGTTACCCCCATCCTTGCTCTGTTTTTCTCCTTAGCACTGGTAACTTTCTAATACAGTACATAATGTATTTATTTTGCATGTCGTCTCCTCTCCCACCCCACTAAGATGTAGGATTCACAAGGGATTTTTGTCTGATGCTCACTGCAGTAGTCCCAGCTCCTAGAACTCTGCCCGATACATAGTAGACACATTATTTTTTGAATGAACTGAATGAATGAAATATGATATGAGAATGGTCTCAGTCCCAGCAGCAGAAGAGGGCACTTGCTGAATTACATGATAAAGAGCATGGTCATTACCAGTCATGGGAATATTTTTACTTGACATCAGACAGTCCCTATCTCCCCATGTGATAGTTGAACGCTTAGCAACATAAGCCATCATCCAGAACCTAAATGGTGACATATTTTAACACACTCACTAAGGCAGGAAAAGAAACTGGGAACTATTGAGGACACATATGCATGGATATTAAAAGTCTAAGAAGGTTGACATAAATTTTTTATTTCTGAGGGCTTACCACCTAAACAAACACAGCTTGTTGTGAGTAAAACAATGCAACAATCACATAACAAAATCCTTGGGCACAGAAAAATCCTGTCCCAGCATTTCTTTCCTCTCGTCATCTCTGGTATTTTTCTTGGCTCACTTTCTGAAATCTCCTACAACTTGGCGGAAATTATGACCAAATGGAAAAGAAGAACTTGACAGGAGGAGATGAAATGAAAGAAAAATGCCTGCGTCCACAATTCTAAGGTTGTGACCATATTTCCCACCCCAAATTATACCGTGTAGACCAGAAAACTACCCAAACTCTATATTACTGACACCAGAGTGGGGAAGGGAAGATGGAAGAAAAAAGTCAAACTGAAAAGCACTCTTCCTGAGAAGCGGAGAGAGTTGGTGAAAACTGTCTGGCTGGTTGGAAAAAAGGTCAAGATTCCTTTGGAAAATAAAACTTTAACATGCGACTTGTGGGTAAGAGGCAGCAAGCATATTTCATTATACATCATCCTAAAGGCACTGGATTCCATTTCCATTGTTTAATTTTATGGCATTCCTGGGTTACTCCTTCTCTTTGTTGCTACTTAGCTGAATTTATTTATTAATGTAGTTATATTTTGTATTGTTCTTAGATCAATCACAGTGGTGGGAACATACCAAAATCTGATTCTTAAGAAGTTAAAAATCTTCTGGCACATTTATAGAAAGGAAATCTGAAACCATTAGGATTATCTATAACTCACAATATGCTATCTTCTACACACCAGGGCAGGTGCTACCTTGAGCTCAAGGCACAGGTTTAAAACATGATTATTAAAGAAACAAGGTATTTTTAATATTTAAAATTTGTGAGCATATTATCGTTCACTTGCAATAGAATTTGCATTGTGACTGAGGACTCAACTAGAAGAAAAGAGGACAATCTACAGTGAAATTAAAATAGGGTGACCTAATTCCAGTTAAATCAAGCTGCTATCCCAAATGGGCCATTTTGGAAATTAGATGGCCAGATGCAATACCTTTCCTGACAGTATGTGTGAGTGTGTGTGTCTGTGTCTGTGTGTGTGTGTGGCATTCAGAGAGCCACCCACTTGAACTTCTGTCTCCAGGCAAAGACATGCCCAAGGTTTCCAAGGGTTTTCCTTCTTATTTCCAAGGTCAGAGGTAAGGCAGCTTCCCTAGGCTGCTGGGTTTTGCTGTACGGAAGTTGATTGACAAGCCAAGCCCCCAAATTGTTTTTATGATATTTATGTCTATTTCCTCTACCTTTTTCCTTAGGATAGATAACTGTATGCCATTGCTTTCTTCATAAAAGTCCTCTCCTCACCTTTTGCAGTCCGTTCTTAAGATTTGCTTTAGGGTTTCTAACTTCCAGAAGGGTGGGTCTGTTAATGGAGTGTTAAGTGGTCAGGGTAATTGACATTCATCTTACAGCACTCTGGGAAAGTCATGATGAGCAGGGTCTCCACTCCCCACATCCATCACCTTGCCAAGTCTACTCCCTTGCTTTCCTGGAAACTACACAAAGAGGTTGAATATTCTGGGATCACACACACACACAAAAAGGCAGAGGACAGCCAGGGCCCTACGTACAGTAGGGGAAGATATTTATTCTACACCAGAACTTCAAAAGACACAGGCCTATAAGCAGCAAACCCCTTTTTGCCCCCTGGTTAATAAGAAGCATATTATTTAATTCTGTTGTTGGTTAGAATAAATTTTCATGTAAATTAATGCATTTTCCACAAGAATAATAAAAACCACTTAATGGGGGCTATTGAAAATACGAAGGCAGAAGGTAAAATAGAAGAGGGTAGAAAGACTGGAATGCAAAAAAGCAGTAATGAGTATTTCTTGCAATGATGCTATTTGGATTATTATACTGAGCTCATTTATTCCTCAGTATCTGGTCTAATCTAAACCTCCAAATTCTAGAAGGAAACCTGATCCCTTGAATTTAGACGACCTGCACAATAATATTCAGAGAACCAAAATAGTCAGCCCCACTATAGAGCAAATTCTACTCTGACACTAAAACCCTTATGTAAGTAATAAAGGGACACAGATGGCATCCGAGATTTTTTTTAAAAGCCATTACGAGTGTGTGCAAATTAGAATTTTGCCACAATTAGACATAATTCAGTCACATTCTTAAAGGAAAAAAGCAATAGTAAGTAATTTGGCAGCAAATTTTTTAAAGTTTGAAAGTATTTCTCTTCTATATATTTCAATATTACATACAAATGTTTGGTTAAAGTCTTAGCTTTATCAGAGAGATTGTGAAAAAAGGCACAAGTGATTCTTAAAATTAAGTTTAGCTAAATTTTTTTAAATTGCAACATACTTAGGTTTTTTTCTACTTAGTAAAGATAAATAAAAGAAAGCTGTAAGTTTGGAGAAATTAATGTCTACAGATAACCAAATGAAGGACATTTTCATTTCTTAGTAAGACAAAGAATGACAATTTTTACTTTATTTCACAAGCCAACAAAATCCACTAAGCTTTCATCATATAAATAAAGAAAAGTCAGTCATCTCAGGATTATAATATTAAGTATGGTGAGAATGTGTATAGATTTTATTCTCCGTTTTAAAAATGTGTGGGTTACATATGCTGCGTTTAATATTTCTCATAACAGCACATTCTATCAGAGAACCTTTTTACATTTGGTGGTGTTTTAACCTTTCCAAAGCAAATCACTGTGTCTTTCTAGGAGAAAATTGTAAAGGAACACTTAGAGGTTTAGGAAAGGTCACTATTCACATCCCTGCAACAGAAAGCTGCTTTTTCAGACCACAGCACACTTGAAACTTCACATTGTGTGCTTGTTCAGGAGGGAGGGGTGTACATTATTTAACATTACAGTGGGTTAGGAACAGCTCTGCCTGCCGAAGCATCTGCCGGAAAATAATGAAAGGCACCAGGAAATAGGTTCACACCAGGCAGCTCGGAATCCTAATACTTAAGAAATCAGTTTAAGAATCTGGGCAAACAAATGGCTCTCCTTACGTATTTTATTTTTTTTAATCAAGCAACCCTCTAACAATTTATTCACGAGGAATAAAAGTGCCGTGATATGCCAAAGATGAACCAATAATTTCCAAAATGCCTCATTCTGAATCTAGATCTGTTTCTTAAAGCTATGACATTGAAACCATGTTTTCTTAAGACAGAAATATCATTTTATCTTTTGGTTCAGAAATCCACTTCACATTCAGTTTTTAGTTTCAAATAAAGAACCTTTCTCCTTGCTGTCCTACCTCCCCAAAATAAGGAATCATGACAGGGCGTGGCATACTACCAGAAAAGACTCTCGGATACAAAGATAACACTCAGTGTTTCAGGGGGGGAAAAAACCTGAGGTCCAACCCAAGGATTTTTTTTTTTCTCAGTCATACTACCATTGAACTCCACCCAGATTTCAGTCTATTTCAAAGGCAGGGGGAAAATGTCGGAAAAAAACCCAAATCATCTCCTGAATATTTCCTGATCATCAATGGCACTCGGAATTCAGACGGTCGAGTCATGCATTATGAATGAATGGTTTCCAATGGTAACTGGGAACCGTGGCACTCAACCCCAGGGTTCTCTAATAGAGGACAGGGTGGGGGAGGGGTCGAATCGCACAGTCTCCTCCACTCTGGGGTATCGAGGAAGGAATCCTGCGAATTAAATATTCCATCCCCATCTTCGTACCCAACCAACACAAGCAGGGGGAAAATCTATTTCAAATAAGCCGAGATACACATTAAAATAAAGACTAGTAGACATGAAAAGCAAGTCAGATCACATTAAGAACTTGATAAAATCTTGCATGACTTTCTCCCTATTCTTGTTAATTTGGTGCCTTTGTTTAAGCCAAGAGCGACTCTGCCTCTGTCTCTCACTCTCTCTCTCTCTCTCTCTCCTCCCTCTCATAGTTACAGACCACGCCACATCACCATGACAGGGGAGGTGGGCTGGGGTATGGGGGCCAGAACAGAAAGAGCAGGAGAAATCAGTTTACCCACCTAGTATAATACTAAGCACTAAGCAATCCGAACATTTAGGACCTATCCATTTCTGCAGACAAGCTAATCAACGAGGCAAAGCATTAAAACCCTCCCAAGCCTGTCGCTGCAGCTCCGCGGAATTCCAAAAGAACAATGCACATTTCTGCCAACATCTCAACTTTGGAAGCACCATGCAAAGAGACCGGTTAAAATCCCCTACCATGCAGTGCAGCCATCATCAGAAGCCCAGCATATCTTCCGCTCTAGGGAGCGAAGTGCCAGTTCATGAACAGAAGAGAGGAAGAGAAAAATGGAGGAAATGAGAAGAGGCTCAGGCAAGTCTGCAGGAATGTTTCTGGGTCCTTAACAAGTGGGAGACCCCTTTCGGCATTCAAACCAATCAATCTTTATCTTACAGGACATCTTTTTCTCACTCAGCGTCTGTTGAAAAGACTGCAGCAAACCAAGCAAGGGATTATGGGATAGGGATGCAGCAGCGAGCTGCAATGAGATTCGTGGGTGGCTTGCTCTCCCCTCTGAGTCAGCAGTCAGCTGTTTCCACGCTCCCGTGCTGGGCCGCTGAGGTCCATCACTAGAATGTGACTGCACGATCAACCCAGGGAGAGGCAACCGGTGCAAGTATCCCGGACAGGCACCGTGAGAGTTACATATGGGAAAAAGAGGGTGTGCTGATAAGCAAAAGGGGGATGCAGTGAGAATGGACTCCAGAAGGAAAACGGGACATCCGGTCCCTCAACAGGAAAAGTTCAAATTTAGAGAAGTGTTGGGTGAATGTGAAAGCACACACTTATTTCCTTTAGAGGAAAAGATGACCTCTTTCCTTAGACTTTTCAAGCAGCTTGGAACACAAATGACAATTTTAAAAATGCACAACAGCTCAGTTGAACAAGTCTTTACCACCCTTTCCCCTTTTGGTATTTGCCCAGGAAATAAAGTACAGTTCCTCTAAGTCAAACAATGCAAATGACATTTCTCCACTTTTTGTGGTTCTAGTCATTCAGCGAAAAATCATATAGTACATTTATTTGCTTCAGGGGATGAACAGAACCTGATGCTTTTCTGATGATGCAAAGGTTTTCAGTTCAAGCTTGAGAAACTTGACAAACTTAACGTTTATGTATAACTTGATTCCCTATCAAGTCATTACATTTAAATTTATTTTTAAAGGTTTTAACAACTTAAAAATGATCAGCAAGTAGCCTTATAAAAATGTTTAGATCCTCACATTACAAATAATACTTTAGAATAAAAAAATCATACACGTCAGAATGAAATTCTCAATCATTCCCTTTTTCACAGCAACAAAAGCAGTTATGGAATCATCGCATTCTATTCCTTGGTTAGTTACTATTGGGTTGTCAGAAAACTCATGACGTATTGTTTTCTGTGTTTTTTGTTGTGAAATGCATCATGACTTTTCCGACAACCCAACAGTTTAAAAGTGGACACTAATCATTTTAGTTTAAATAACAAAACTGTGAATTTGTATATTTAATATTCATCACATTCTTTCCATGCAGTCAGGGATTGCATTGAGCCCTGTGAGGGGCACTCGGATCTAAAGAGCAGTGATTACCTTTGGCGGTGGGAGTGGGGGTGGGGGGCCCATAGAGAATCCAGTGAATTCGACAGGTCCAGGAAAACGCACAGACGTGCCAATTTTAGCATGTTATTCCACGTGGTACACAGTTCTCAAAAGCCCAAGTTAACGCCCTGCTTTAAAGTTTTGCTTTTAATAGCTTTATCGAGATATAATTCACAGACCATACAATTTATGCATTTCAAGTGTACAACTCAATGGCCTTGAGGATAGTCACAGATGTGGGCAGACATCACCACGGCCAATTTTAGAACATTTTCATTACCTCAAAAAGAAACCCTGTACCCTCCAGCTATCGCCCCCTACCTTGCCATCCTCCACAGACCTAAGAAACCACTCACCTACTTTCTGCCTCTATAGATTTCCCTATTCTGGCCAGTCACAGGAATGGAGTCATATAATATGCGGTCTTAGGTGTCTGGCTTTTGTCACTTAGCATAATGTTTTCAAGATTCATCCATGTTGTAACATATATCAGTATTCCATTCCTTTTTACGGTTGAAAAATATTCCATGGTATGGATATAACACATTTGTTTATCCATCCATCAGTTGATGGACATCTGGGTTGTTTCCACTTTTGGGCTACTATGAATAATGCTGTTGTAAACATTCATATATAGGTGTCTGTGTGAATACATGTTCTGTTTTAGAAGCTTACAACTTAATTAGAAGCAACTCCTGAAACTACAAACAGGCTACCTCCACTCCACTTGACAATGTCCTCTTCCTAAAACAGACCATCACAAAGGTGCCTGACTTGCCAAGAGAGGAGTCCCCTCTTCTTTTCATTTGTGCCGCTGAGCCCATCCCATTGCCAAATTCATCGAATGTCGATCCCTCCCCCAGTACATGCTTCTCCTGACTTCTCTCCTCTTTCCCCACTCAGCCCAGGCTCTGAGGCATACAACGGGAGTGAGTCTCTGTGCTCTGAAGATGGTGGAGAACTGGGAGACATCCTTGGTCTTGTTACTCGGTTTGTAGTCAGAGAAGGTTCGCCTACTCGTTCAATCATTCATTCATTCATTCCAATGAACGCTTATTGAATGTCCAGTGTGTGCCAGGCACTGAGAAGGCACTGAGGATGCATAGAAGAATGTAACAGTTTCTCCGCCCTCAGGAAGGACAATCTAGTGTGGGAGATGGGTTAGTAAGCAGGCAACTGCACCTTGGAGGGGTAAGCGCTTTGACTACAAGAGGCAGTAGATGCTCTGGAGCCCACAGGAGCGACATGCCAGGGTGGGGAGGAGTAGGGTGCATTTTAGGCATGGAGCACAACGCTGGCAAAGGCTTGGAGGCAAGAGATAGTTCAGAGGAAATGAGCGTGGTAGTTCAGTGTGACTGGAGCCTGGGGTGAGGCAGGGCGAGTGGGGGTCATATGTGTTTCTGATCTTTTCCTGGAATTGGGAATGCCTCTTCCTGGGAAACAGTATTACACAGGATAGTTGGGTTCCAAATATCCTCATCACTATGGCTTAACTACTGTCTGAGTAAGGGGGTTTGGAAGTCTCAGCCAAGAACCTAACACGCACGACATTGTTTATTATAGAAAAATGCAGCCTTATTCTTAGCACATGTCTTGGCAAATGAACCAACTATTTATAAGTTGTGCCTGAGTTACCACAGGATGTGTTAGCAGGCCACCACATCGTCCCTTTGGCACTCCTTGGCAACAGGTAGGTAGGTGGTAGTGGCTGTTGGCATATAGCAGAGCAGGTTCTTTCTGAGTTGGAGTTTGCTTGTATTGAGGCCTCAAGCAGCCAGATGGTGGGGCTGCAAGAGCAGAGAAGAGCCTAAGATCCTTGGGACTCTTACTAACGCCTTGGAGCTATCTTGCCCTCCCCACTGTGTTCCTCCAGTTGAATAGACATTAGAGAGTTAACTGTCATCAGCCAGTTTGACTGTGATGTACACTCAGGAAATATACAGACAGAATGCATATGCACAAGAACAGGACACATGCTAACTAAACTGGATTTGGCAGGATCCGGGGAGACAGAGATCTGAAATTTATTGACCATCTGTTATGTGCCCAAGCCCTTTATATACAGTCTATCTCTCCCCAGTCAAGGAAATTGCTCCTAGAAAGTAAACTCTTTAAGATGGCATATAAGAGCATTTGTGACCTGGCCTGTGCCTTCCTCATTTTTTTCCACTTTCCGTTCTCCCAGTCATATTTTAGTTCCTAAGACATGCCACCATGTATATTGTTTAGCAGTGGTTCTCACCCTGGGAATGGCATCAAACCCCCTGATGGAGTGGTGGGATATGCATTTGGGAATGTGCAGGGACATTTTTGGTTGTCATATTGATTGTGTTTTTGGGGGGTGGGGTAGGGAGGTACTACTGAAATTTACTGGCTAGGGGCAGGGATGCCAAACATCCTCCAGTGCACGAGAGAGTTCCATAGAAGTACATTTGTCCCCTCAAACTGCCAAGAGCTCCCCCTTTGAGAAACACTAATCTAGGCTCATGCCACTTGTTCTGCCAGGAACTCTCTCATCCTTGCGTGACTCCTTCCTTCCCCTGGTTCACTGCTTCCAATCCTTAAGAACTCAGCAAAGACACCACTCACTTTAAGAAGGATTCTCTGCCTACCGCTCCAATCCCAGGCCCTCCCACCCCAATCTGGATTGGGTGCCACTCCTGTGTGCTCCATAGCCTTCCTTGCTGGAAATTATTGACGGCTCCATCTTTTACTTCTATGTCCCCAGCCCCTAGTACAGTGCCTGTCACATAGTAGGCACCCAATACATAGATGCAGAATGACAAAAATCCTTCTGCAAATGAATAAGTGACAAAACATGATGTAAAGGTAAATGAGTACCTCAGAATTGGAAAGCAGTTGGATCAGGGACCACTGGGGAGAGGCAGTGCTTCATACGTTTAGTGGTTTATAATTTAGAAAGTACCTTCATAATACAAAGCAAAGCAAACCCAGAAACAGGTAGAGCCAACACAATTATTATTTTACTAGACATTGAGGTTCAGAAAGGTTACACAGTGGAGTCGCCATTATGTAGCAGAGGTGAATTGGAGTTCAGGTCCTGTGACTGGCAGAGTTCCTTTTTCAGTGTGCCCCAGTGCCCCGCAAGGATGGGCTAAAGCAGGAACGCTTATCAGGCAATTCTGCAGTGGAACAAAGCCAGCTGATTAGAGAGGTGATGTGTTCCAGTGAGAGACAAATGCAATCAACTAAAAGCAGGCAACCAGAAATCAGGAGCCTAGAAATTCTGCCTAATGCAATCATTATTTAGGTTTTCTCATTTTTGCTTTCAAAAACCTTTATGAAAGTGATTGCCCAATGGTCGCCTGAAAGAGGCTGTGATAAGGGACAATTACTTCCGGCCACCAGTTCAGGAGAAGAGATATTGTTATGATGGATCTCACAGGGCTCCAGCTGTGGCCCCTCAAAACCAGGCACCTCCCAGCCAGTCCCGACTCTTTACAGTCAGTTTGGGTGAGTGGTTTGGCTTGGACCTCAAGAGGCTTCTTCCTCTCTATTGGCAGTGGCCCTGGGAGGCCCCGCTGCATTAGGGGGTGCGAGGCCATTCTTCAGTGGCTGTGGGAGGTCCTAGACCAAACAGGACTGCTTGTAAATAATGGTGATGAAGCAGAAAGAATCTTCCCTTTAAGTGTCCTTAAGAAGCAAGAAGGGGGCCGGCCGAGTGGCGCGATGGTTAAGAACTCGCTTGGGATGCCAGAGGGCCCCGGTTCGGATCCCACATATGAGGGCCACTGACACTGCCCTCCACAGCTAAGATGCTGAACGACAGCTCAACCTGGAGCTGGGCTGCCATGAGTCGCCGGCGACGGCGCAGGCTGCACTCCCTGTGGCAGTGGGTTGCCATGGGCTACCGTATGTAGCCAGCAGCCAGCGTGAGCGGCCAGCAGCCGCAGTGAGCGGCCAGCAGCCGCAGTGAGCGGCCGTCCAGAAGCCGGCGACTGATCTGCCTCGCCAGAGAAGAGCACAATGATGGTGCCAACTTGGGCCAGTGAAGCAACGTCCTCCACAACTAGATTGAAGAACAAAAGGACAGCAACTTGTCTGTTCCCCTTCCCCCAATTCCCCAGCACTGTTCCCATCCCCCCAATTCCCCAATAAAAAAAAAAAAAAAGAAGCAAGAAGGTCCAGGTTGGCGTTAACCTAGTGGTGTTATACGGATAGAAATGGATTAACCAGGAAACCAGTTGACCCAGTTGCAACCCAAGAACTCACACCAGAACTGGCCTGCCCTTGGGATTATCATTTAATGCTATACATTTCACAAATAATTATGTGTCAGGTGGTATACTAGGCACTGATGATATAAAAATAAATAAGACACAAACAGACCTCTTAAAATCACTCCTGGGGACAGAATTTCCTGCCTCCAAGTCACAGTCATGTTGATTGTGTCTCAGGTGTCAGGATAGCCCTTCCCAGACAGGCGGAGTGTTTGCAGTAAGTGACCCAGATGAAACTCCCCTGAGTCCCTGTTTAGAGTCTTAGTAGCCCCTTTAGAGTGCCGGTGTGTTTCTTACAGGATGCTGCCCAATACTGACAACATAAGCCAGGTGGGGTCTGCTCAGCACAGAATACAAGACCATCGATGGCTTGATGTAAGCCCTATACTTTCACTAATGTCCTCTGAGCTCATTTTGCCTTTCATGGCTCTTTGGTCATGTTGAATCACACTGAACAGATAATTCATGTCAAAGAGGAAATTCCGGTTGGTCTGGTATCATTTACTCTTATGGAACCTAGGATGCTCCTTTTCTAGGTGCTTATAAACCCCATTAATATTCCTCTATAAAATTATGTTCCTTAGCCTGCAATTTGTGAGTTTGGTGAAAAGCGTATTTTCCTATCTCCAGTCTTTAAGACACTCACCTTTTCCCTAAGAGCTCATAAAAATCAGGATCTGTGATTTGGCAACCATAGCTATACATTCTTTCAAAAAAACTGAAGCTAGGAGACTGAAAATTTAATTAGAGCAGCTGGGTTTTCTATTTTTACCTACTGTATTTGTTTCCTACTGTATTTGTTTCCTACGGCTGCTGTAACAAAACACCACAGATTAGGTTATCTTATAATAACAGAAATTTATTCTCTCACACTTCTGGAGGCTAGAAGTATAAAAATCAAGGTGTCAGTTTCCCTCTGAAGACTCTGGGGAAGATCCTTCCTGTCTCTTCTAGTTTCTGGCAACCCCAGGCATTCCTTGGCTTGTAGGTGCATCTGCCTCCATGGTTACATGGCTGTCTTCTCCCTGTGTGTCTCTACATGGCTCTCCTCTCCCCGTGTCTCTGTTTTTTCTTCTTATAAGGATACCTGTCATATTGGATCAGGGCCCAGCTTAACTTGATTACATCTGCAAAGACCCTATCTCCAAATAAGGTTACATTCATAGGTACTGGGTTTGGGGACTTGAACGTCTTTTGGAGGGACACAATTCAACCCACAACATCTACTGTTACAGGAGGCCCGGACTGATGCAGGCCTGCCTGAGAACAGCCTGGGTTTCCCATAGCACTGTTCCCTTGAAAACAGTTAAGATAAATGGGGAGTGCTATGTCTGCCTCTCTTATGGTGTGCATTAGTGGAGGTGCGAGATGGCTACATAACAGGATAGCATAAATGATTGGCAGGAAAAAGGGGCTATGACTTCTGGGTGTCAAGGTGACCCCCACACCTCTTGGCTCTCATGCCTGGTACATATATCCCAGGCACGTGAGGGGACAAAGGAAGCTTCTGGGCCTCCTGATGCGATGAAGATACTGTACCTCCTGCTCTGTATCCTTTGCCAATACTGACTAGCCATATTATTAAAGCCTGCTTGTGTCTTGTGAGTCTGATTGGCAGCTCGAACCTATGGCCCCAGCTGTGCTGCTGGCCTACCCTGGTGAGTTCCTTCTCATTAGCCTTCAGAAGCCCTTCTTAGCAAAACGCCAGGCTCGGCCATCCGCTGATACATCCAACTCCCCAGCAGCAGGCTACCCCTTCCTTATTCTCCGCCTTGCTCTGCTAAAAAACAAAAAATAAAAAAGCAAAAGCAAGCCAACAAAACGCTTGTTTTGCCATTGTTTGGCATGGCTAATTCCAAGTTGACTCTATCCGTCCTTAGTATGCCTGAAAGATAACCTCCCAGGCCTAACTCCAGATTCCTAACTACACTGATGGCCACAATGAAGAGCACAACAGTATCAAGTTGAAGAGAAAAACAGGCCTGGTGACAAACCCGGCCGAGACCGAGCCGAGCCCAGATCTGAGTTGGGCGGAGCCGAGGCCTGACTGACAGGCGCTAGGAGCCCGGAGGTGGCCGATGTGGATGCGCAGCTAATAATGCCTTACTAGCCGCTGACTTCTCCCTCACATTCTTTCCTCTCTGTCCCGTAAAATGGATGATTTTCAAACCAACATGCAGTTCAGAGACAACCTCACAAATGTTCACATCTGTTGACCAAACAATCCCACTTCCAGGACTCGACTCAAAGGTAATAATCACACATAAGGGCCAATCTCAGACAGCGACCGCTTCCCAGGCCAGGGGGAGTCCCGAGAGCATTCACCGCTGCCCACGCTGGGCGGTGGTTTCCATGGCAACAGGCTCCTCCCCCAGGGAACTGAGCTCTCCTCTGGCTAAAGCAAAGCAGGCGCCTCCTGCACAAGGTCCAAGACTCGGCTGAATTTACTGAGAACTTCTAGAGTTCAGTGCTTTATCCCAAGGGTGATACTAAAGCAGAAGTCTGGGTACCTTGGTAAGGGGATAGTGAGGGGAAGCAGAGTTTGCCACCCCAAAATATGCCTTTTTGAGGATATTATTTTAAGCTGGCTATTTTTAAGACACGAAAGACTCAGGAAAAACCTTTGACCTTCCCCTTAACTGCCTAAAAGAATTTAAGAGAGAGGACCCGCTCCAGGAAGGGAGCTATCATCATAGATAAATACGATGTGTGATAAGTGTATGATAAGGAGGAACCTAGCCAGCCCCTTTTGTTCAAAGTCCTCTCTGAGTCCTATTGTCAAAGATGGCCCAGCAAACATTTCTTTACCAAACATTTGCTTTTCATCTCCCAGTAAATAGCCTTCTTCCCCTTGGAAGTCACAAACCACAACCCCCACCCCCACCCCCACCCTTCTCCTTATCTCAAAATGGCACATAAGCCCTATGTGCCAGATCTGTCCCATATTCTTATGGAACCCCTGTATGTATATACATAATAAAGTCGGTTATTGTCTCCTGTTAATCTGTATCATGCCAATTTGATTATTACACCATCCAGAGCTTAGAAGGGTGAAAGGAAAATTATTTTTCCTCCCCCTCAATAACCTTGGTATCTGAGGATAGTGGAACTTGACATCACCCACAGGAGGGTGCCTCCCGCATACATGTCATCAGGAGAGAGTCTTTTCCTAAGCAGCAAACGTGGCACCATGCCACACTGGTCACTTATATCCCAGTATTACAGTCATACTGCGGGTGTCAGCATGGAGCTGTAATGAAGGCACAGGCTCTAAAGACACATCTGTATTTGGTCTATGTTCAGGCTGCTCATTGCCTCTATAAGCGCTTTTGTAAACTATTGCCTCATAAGGCTGTCCTGATGACTAAATGGTAGAGTGTGTAAGTGCCTTAGCACCGTGCTCCACGCACAGCAAGTCTCAAATTACTATAGTCAGAAGCTGTGTGGTGCTGTGATGGAGAGTATGGGCCCTTGTGCTAGGGTGGATTAGAATCCTAGCTCTGCCACTTACGACTTCGGAGTAAGTAATTTAACCTCCCTGTGCCTCAATTTCCTCACCTGCATCATGGGGATAATAACCTACTTCATAGGGTTATTGTGAAAAATTAAATGGTTTAAGAGAACCTAGCACAGTGCCTGATGTATAGTAAGCAGTCAATACATATATTAATATAGCAGAAGTACCAGTAGTATTGCCACGCCTAGATTTATGAGTTTAGGAATGACTAATGGTTCTCTTTTGTATTCCTAGAGCCTGGCTCATGTAGGGGTTCAATAACCATTTATTTTTTGGATGAATAAATAGACTAAGAATACACTACTTCCCATGAATTATTTTTTAATGCCAAATGAAATAAATCAATAAATGAGAGTGGGCAGAATCCTGCAAAATCAGAAGAGATATATGTATACACTGTTACCATCCTCGCCTGGACACAGCCTCCCTTGGCCTTCTCACCCACTTAGCACTGCTGCCTCCTAGCTGGTTCTGACACAGTGGAGCAAGAGGCTGCAGTGCTACTTTGTTGCTCTTGGTGAATCCTCACACTAACTCATAATCCCAAACCAGTCCCAGGAAAAAAGAGGGTCTCTGCTCAAGCCCACCTGCCCCTCGTTTTTGTTAAAAAAGAGGCCTGGTGCTTTGTGCTAGTCAGTGGCCAGTGGAAGTAAGTCCTCACTGGCCAGCATCTAGCCTTTAGAGGCAGCGGCCTTCTTGGATTGATAAAACAATTGATTCCGATTGGCATCTTTCCAGAGTCAAAGTCTCCTCTCTGATGAACGTCCTCTTCTCTGGACATGAGAATGGGAGGACTTGCTTTCATGTCCTTCTCTGAATGGACATGCTCCAAAGCAAATACTGACTCACCTAGCTCTCTCCTTCAAGAGTTGGCAATGTGTCCCCGCTGGATGCCAGGAAGCCACAGGGGCAAGGGGCGCAGGGGCAGGAGAACAGGAATAGCTAGGCTGCAGCACAGTGGGTGTGCATACTGGCCAGTTTGGGCCTGCTAAGCCCAGGGTGTCCTGCCCACGCCTCTGAGCCTGGTACTGGGTAAGCGCCTTGGTGCCAAGTCAAGCCATCCGTAGCCTGGGGGCCAATGCTGGGGGCACCCTGGCTCTTCCTGGATAATGTGATTCCTCCTCCTGTCTCTCTTCCCTTTTTCTTCTGCCCTCTCCCTACTCTTCACCTACTTCTTTCACTCAACAAGCTTTTTGCTTTAGCTTCTCCTATGTGCTGCACCCTGCACTGGGGTCCATATTCAGTCACGATCCTTAAGAAACTTAACGCACTCTCATGAGAGAGACAAACATAAAATCTCAGTTACATAATCAACAAAATTAACAAAAATGAAAATAAATTCGATCTCAATAAACCATATCTATCTGCGGCCTCTACCCAGCCCCACCAAGGATGCTCATCGGTGTTGCTCCAGCCAACTGGGATGGCACTTGGTGGGGGATAATATTCCGGACCCTGGAATCAGACAGATGTGTATGCAAATCCCAGCTGACACTGACCAGCGGTGCGATTTGGGGGAAATTGCACAACCTCTCTGATTCTCCCTCTCCTCACTGTAAAATGACAATGAAAGAGTTACACCTCATAAGATTGTTAGGAGGATTAAATAAGATAATGCCTGAAAGATGCTTAGCACAGTGCCTGGCACATCGTAAAAGTCAAAAGATGTCAACTATCGTTGTTGTTTTAATTACTCGAGAGACTAGGGGTCAGCAACTGTCTCTGTAAAGGGCCCAATAGTAAATATTTTAGACTTTGTGGGCCACACAGTATCTGTTACAACTACTTGACTCTTTTGTCGTCCTGTGAAAGCGGTCCTAGATAATATGTAAACGAAGGAGTATAGCTGTGCTCCAATAAAACTGCCTTTATAAACACTGAAAATATATTTAAAATAAATTTCACGTCACAGAACATTATGATTCCCCCCTCCCCCCAAACATTTAAAAATGCAAAACCATTCTTAGCTCACAGACTGTACAAAGACAGGCAGTGGGCTGGATGTGGGCACCAGACTGTGGTTTGCCCACCCCGATCAAGCCTAATGAAATGGCTGGCACTTCCTTTCATGGATTTTGCTTCAAAGGAAAATCCACTTGGTGGGTCCAAAGTACCCTAATTCAGCATCTAAATATTAAGACACAAGCCCCACTAACTTTAACAAGGTTACAGACCAACCCAAGGATAGCAAACATCACATAAAGGAAAAACAATGCCTACGGTTTGTGCACAAGCAAAGTAAACAATTCCCACAATTTACTTGTGCATAAGGTAAGAAATAGAAAAAACAATCAGTTCCTTAGATGCACCCCCACTCTGTGTTTTGTAGACAAAAGCAAGCTGTTTCCCACAGGCTCAAGGATTGCCTGTGTGGACACTTCATGTCTCAGTGCTGTGCACAGAAAAATCCAGCTGTAAGAAATGTCACAGCAGACCACACTACCCCTACATTTTACACTCAGTGGCTGAAAGAAGACAGACTGTGTGCTAAGTGAAGAAGGCTAGGGAAAATGAGGGAGGGCAGGAGGAACCTTCCAGAAACAGGCCAAGTCCCACCACTACAGAAATCAGATCACAAATGATTTTGTTATATAACAGATCCCCCAGAAATGCCTTGTGCTTCTTAATTCCCTTCTTTCCTTGCCTTCACCCCTGCTTTAAGCCTCTGTGGATGGACATAGGACATTGGGCTTTACTTTCCACTGCAATCTAGGAAAAGTTTTACTCTCTAGTTCATATCAAATTCCTCACAGGCCAGGAATTCTTTCTCTAATGCTATAAAAAGGCCATCTTCCAGACACATTGCAATAAATAATTAAACTTGTTTCTCTTGACTCAAAGGAAAAGCAAAGGCTTTCTTACAAAAGCCATTCCAGGAATTAAGTCAGCTCTTGGACATCTTTAAAAACCTATGTGTGGGGCCGGCCGAGTGGCTCAGTTGGTTAAGCACTCGCTCAAGGGTGCGAGTTCTGAGCAACAGCAGTTCAAGTCCCGGTTTGAGCTGAGCTGCCGCTGAGCTGCCAACAGGTGGCAGGATGGCTCAGCTAAAAACAAACAAATAAGGGCCGGCCGAGTGGCGCGACGGTTAAGAACTGGCTTGGGATGCCAGAGGGCCCCGGTTCGGATCCCACATATGAGGGCCAGTGACACTGCCCTCCACAGCTAAGATGCTGAACGACAGCTCAACCTGGAGCTGGGCTGCTGTGAGTCGCCGGTGACGGCGTAGGCTGCAGTCCCTGTGGCAGTGGGTTGCCATGGGCTACCGTGTGTAGCCAGCAGCCAGCGTGAGCGGCCAGCAGCCGCAGTGAGCGGCCGTCCAGAAGCCGGCGACTGATCTGCCTCGCCTGGGAAGAGCGCAATGATGGTGCCAACTTGGGCCAGTGAAGCAACGTCCTCCACAATTAGATTGAAGAACAAAACGACAGCAACTTGTCTGTTCCCCTTCCCCCAATTCCCCAGCACTGTTCCCATCCCCCCAATTCCCCAATTAAAAAATAAATAAATAAAAATAAATAAAAACAAACAAATAAAAAAAATCTATGTGTGATCCATGTCCTCCTATCATTATTGGGTAAAGAATCTGTCCATCCAGCCTGACTGAAGTGCTGAGCAGTCCTCAGGGTCAGATGTCACAGAAATGCCCTCTAACTCGGTGGGGACTCTCCTCTGGGAAGAACACGGCTGAGGCGCAGATGTGTATACACAGTCCAAGTCATAGACAACCTGCTGGCTCCCTTCAGAATTGCCTCATTGTTTTAACTGCTATCTGATGAAGAAAGCAAGCAAGACTTCTTTAGAAAGGAAAAAATGAGGACTTGGGACCTGGCGAGGAACCCTGACCAGGATGTCCCCAACTGCACGCAATGCTCCTTCCTTACCCATCAAGGAGCATAAACCTGAAATCACAAAACCTGGCATTTTCTTTCATCATTACCCCCACCACATGGTGTGGCATTGGTGCTCTTTAAAGGGCTAAGAGTCACCCCTCAGTCAAGTGGATCTCCAGTCTCAGACCAGGATCATGGGCATAAACTCCATCACTTTCCAATCCCACAGGGGGTTCATTTCATTCCCCCTACCCCAGGTCTGACTCCTAATCCACTCCCATCCTTGCCTGGCAGGGCCTGTCCACCAGACCTTGGAAGCAGGAAGGCATTAGACTCATCCTTTCATGGAATCAGAGGTATTTAAAGTTGATCAGGACTGTAGAGAAGATACAGTCCGGTGGTTTTAAAGCCACACAATACTTTCTCTAAAGAACTGGTCCTGATCCTGGGGGCCCTGCTAACATGCTCACCTCTCACTTTTGCTGGGTCCCTGAGTCCTCTCTTCAGAACATTTGGAGCTCTGTGGTCATATCCAGTCAGATCACCATCACATAGACAAAGAAACAGGTCTGGGGAGGTGACGAGACTCCTCCCACACCATGCAACCAGCAAATGGCAAAGGCCGACACGGAGCTCGGGCCTGAGTTCATGCCTCCCTCCACCTGCCCCACTGCCCTCTCTTTACACGCAGGCCTGGGAGCTGGGGGTCTGTGCAGGCTGCCCGGTTTCCTGATGATGACGGTAGTTCTGTGGAGACTATTCCACAACAGAAACGGCTGGAAATACAACAAGCGCAGGTCTTGCTAAGTAAGAATAAAACACTATATTCAGGAATAACAAACAGCTCTCTAGCACAGCTGGTCTGCTTGAAGAGTTAATGGCTTAGAGTTTATGAGCAAACACTGCAGTCAAACAGCAGGAGTTCCCAAGATAGCCAACAAACAGGAACCCACCCCAAAGGATGAGGGTACTAAAAGGTTAAAACACTGGCCATCCACATGGCCAAGGGCAGGGAAAAAATAAACCATGACATCCTGTTAGAGGGGGATTCACAGAGAAGACAGACGCCTGGGAATAGAAAGAAAAAAAAAAAAGATTAGTAGGCGGAGGCTAAATACTGTATCAACTTTGTATAGTTAAGCTGCATCTCTTCAGAATGACCTTGACAATAAAAATCTGACACCAAAACAAACACAGAAGAGTGGCGGTTAAATCATTAGCAGCTGTACAGACTGCGTAAAAGCCTTTTAATCTAGTCAAACTTGACACACAGATTTGCTCCAAGGATCTGTGTTGTTGGCATGGATGGCCGGCGTGTTCCGGCCCCTCTCTTTCATGCTGCCTGATGGGACTTGGTGGAATTGCCATTCTATTTTTAAAAAGCTGTTAACACATGTTTGTTCGCTCCCCAACATGGAAGAACCCAGTCTTAATTTAGACTTGCCCATAAAGCTTATTCATTATAAAAACAGGTTTTATATCTATTTTTCCATTTATGCTACCTGCCAGGCCTCTCCCAGAAGAATTCCGGGACTTTTACCCAGCCTTTCTGTGGCTTCTGGTTTCTGCTCTTACCTCCATTATTTATTCTGTCTCTGCTGTTTCTAGCTTTTCAAGAATCCATCAACCCATTACCTCAAGCTCAAATTCTGAGATCTTAAGTCCAAAGAAAGAGGCAGCCTCTCCTTAGTAAATGGCAACATTGCTGGGTCTTCACGAAGGAGGGGTGAGTCCTCACAGGGCACTTTGTGCCTGCAGGTCCCGCTGCGCCCAGCCTGCTGCTATAAGGCAGCCCCTGCTCCCTGAGCTCTCTGCCCAAATGGGGCCTCTTCTCTGAGGCCTTCTCTGACCCTCCTACCAAAATGGGTGTCCACCCTTTGTGATTTAGCATTCCATTCTGTTTGAATCCTTCGTGACAATTATCAGTGTGTAATAACTTATCTATTTGCTTGCTTAGTTATTATAGAACTGCCTCCCTCACCAATCTTTAAACTCCATGGGACAGGGTCACACTCCAACGCTGACACAGCACGCACTCAGTCTTGGCACATGGCTTCCAGTAGCGCGTGGTATAGAATGACTGAGTGTTAAGCCTGACTGGACATGACCTGGGGCTGTGTGGCCAGCACCTCTCTGGAGAACACAGGCTCTGGGGCCAGGTTCTCATGGAAAACGCCTTCAGAAATACTTGCTACAATTGAACCTCAGCTAAAGATACCTGTGAGCTACATTTATAGAAAGGATCTGTTAAGAAAATGGTGTAAGCAAGATTATGAAGACAGCGTAACCTGCTTAAGAGTTACACAAACTCTACAGAAAGGTTTTCATATTACTTCCTGAAGATGTTTTCATCCAGTCATGAAAGTATGCTTTATAACACATTGACATGGTTACAGTATAAGTGCAAATACTGGGGGTAATTAAAAGAAACAGCTGTTTAGATATTGTGTAACCCACTCCAGGCTTTTCATGTATTCTGAATGAGTGAGCTTTTACAAGATGTGCAGTCCTAGAAGCAGGGGAAGGAAACTTGTCCCGATGAGAGAAGCAACATAGGCAAGGACACCATTTACTCCTAGACTCAGTCCTCTCACAGTGGGTGAAGGTTATTTGATAGTCTATTTCTTTTAAGTAAGAGAAAAATACTGACTGCTTATGTAAATATGTAGTTTTGAAAGAGTAGTTTAAACTACGAGGTAAAATCTCTCCCTTCAAATAGGGAGCCTAAAAACACACTGGAAAGAAAACACCACCATATAAGATATTGTGTCTTATTATTTTTGTCGCTTGGCCTTAAGTATTTGCGGAGTTATTAAAGGAAAACATTTTCAGAAATAGCCTAGTAATCCTTACACACAGTTTGGTAGCAATCATCTTTTATATTTAAGCTAAATAAGGAATTATGGATGTGATATTCAGCTTGTAGTTAGTGATCCTATCTACCACTGCAGGAAGTTCCGATGCTGTCATGCGTGGACATTTTATGCCACTCTAAAATTCTGCTTTGAATTAAGACAAAGATGAACAAGAAAGATATTATCTGATAAAAGCTGTGTTGTTCGTTGAAGAGAAAAGAGGAGAGAAGAGAAAAGAAGTGAGAGGATGAGACGCAGGCCACTTCTTTGTGACATCCATTTACTCATTCCTTCTTTCTACTTGCTTGCAACAGTGATGTTAATGCTTCCTAGTCCAAGGTGGTTCGGCCCTGCAGGGCAGTCAAAGCAGTATTATGGTGATTGCATTCTTTGATGATTACAAACAGGGAATCACTTTTTCTCTTGATCCACAGGGAATATAAAGCTCTTAAGATAATAGAAAGGATATCCCTTTGTGGAGGGACACAATTCAACCCATAACAGGAGACTTTGAAGGGTCTTGAGCTCCCGAGTAAGAGCGGAAAAGTGGTTTTAGTAAAGATGGACTGACAACAGAATGCAGAATACATTGGAGGAATGGGAAGCAGCTGTTGGCTGGGAGTGGCGGGCAGAGTTAAAAACAGGTAAAATACATAGACATTTCAAAGGAAGATTTGAAAAGATTTAAGCATTAACAGTGCTAGTACGTTATAAGTCTAGAACATGACAGTTTGCAGACAGTTACACAACTCCTTTGATCTTGCTGACTGACTCTCGGAATGACACAGAAGGCTGAGTGGCTGGCACCTTCAGGGTTTTTGGCCGGGAGAAGGACCAACGGTGAGGTCACCCACACCAGGGAGGGCAGCTGGCAAAGGCAGCTGCATGTGCTGAATCTGAGGTGGTGACAGTTAAGTGAAGATGTCCACTGGGTCGCTGGAAGCCTGAGCCAGCTGTCCTCTCTCTAGACATAGATTTGGAAGTTAAATGCACCCAAGTAGTCCTTTAATCCACAAGAGCGGGTAAGAGCCCTGAGGGAGCGAATGTAGCAGAAGAGCTGTGGGCTTGATATTTTAACAAATTCTAAAAGTTAGATGATTGCTAGTGAGTCAAAGCAGCATGTACACAGGTAGAGGAGAAACAACCAAATTCTCTACTTCCAAAGCTGAAGAAAAAGAGTTCTGAGTAGAAGTTTCAGTGCCAGGAACCATAGGAAGGTGGGAGAAGAACAGGAAGAGAATTGACTGGGGGTTCACCAGGGGAAGACTTTGGGTTTTAGAATGAAGACAGTGGGAAGAGAAAGTGTCAGGGAAAGGGAAGCAGCAAAGAGGATGGTAACACAGGGCAGCAGGGTTATGAAAAGGATCTGTGGGGATTTATTTGAAACTCATGGGGTTTTTTTTGGTTTTTTGGGTTTTTTTAGCTGAGCCATCCTGCCACCTGTTGGCAGCTCAGCGGCTGCTCAGCTCAGGCTGGACTCGAACCGCTGTTGCTCAGAGCTCAAACTCTTGAGCGAGCTCTTAACCAACTGAGCCACTCGGCCGGCCCTGAAACTCATGGTTTTTTAAGATACAGTTTACATGTAGTAAAAGTCACTCTTTCTCGTGTTCAATTCTACGAGTTGTTTTGTTTTTTTAAGCATAGTCTCATAACCACCACCACTATCAAGGTGAGAACCGTTACCTTATCCTCAACATTCCGTCTGCTGAGGGGCATTTTGAGAGGAAACCAAGGTGTAGTTGAAGTCAGAAGGAAGGGAAGCCATGCTAAAGGAGAGAGTGATGGCACTAAAGTGGGGACGAAGGGTTAATTGAGGGGGTGAGGCCCTGGAGGTGGTGAGGGGGCAGACAGCCACTCAGAAGGGGTTCATTCTAGTGAAAAGGAACATTTTCTCTCTTCCTATGAAGTGGAAGGAAGGATGAATGCATTTTAGGGTCTATGATATATTTGGGGAGTGGATTCCTAAAGTTCTGCCAGCAAAGCCATTTCCTGCTGAGCAAGATGTTAAATGTCATATTCCATAACCTCCACCTTGGAGGCATTATTTCCTATTGCAATTACTGTCTGCAGGAATGATATCAAAGTGAAATGCAGGCTGGTTTTCTTTGGGCTGTGTGCCCAAATTCTGCTGCCATGGAATCCTGCAGCAATTTTAGAACTCACAACTTCACAATTCTCCAATGTTAAGTACATGTGCATCTTTTCCTATATCATCCAGTGGGAAAACTTGGCAGCAAAAAATGGTTTCAATCCTCATAAATGCATGTGACAGCCGTAAATGAGTCACAGCTAAAGAGCTGGCTTTCACAGACATGTCCTCAGGGCATGATTTGGTAGAAGAGATTTGCTTCTCATCATGTTATACTTTTGATTTAAAATTACCCTGAAGTGCAGTTCCCTAACACCTATGATGTCGCTTCCATCTCTCCTGATCTTTGCAGTTCCACGGCGGTCACCCAATTCAGGTGTAGTAGGTAGGAGGGTGTTGAACTGTAATTCTAAAACTGTGGGTTTCAAGAGTGGGTTGGGTATCAAGTTGTGGGTTGCAAGCAGCCTATTTCAACAATGAAATAGGATAGAAAACAGCAGAGTGCTAAGTGTGATCTCATGCAACTTTTGTTTCCTTGAAACAAGTATTGTCTATCATGGACAGCAATGTCAAATATGTTTCTACTGTGGATTGCAGGCACAGTCACATTTGGGAAATTCGATGCAGAAGTGTATGGATCTTCTACTAATAGTGTGATGCTAGGCAGGTTACTACTGAATGTCCTTGTGGCTTAGTTAGATCCATCGTTTGTAAAATGGGGAAGGTAACAGCATCTATTATATATATGGTTGTTGAAAGGATTAAAGAGAAAATGCATGGAAAGCATTAGGGACTGACAGTGCCTGGTTAATAATCAATGCTTATTATTACAACTTCTTTTCTTGCCTACATCTATAGCCTACATCTTGTTTCCTATCCAGATCTTTATTCTGAGCCCAGAGCTGTGAACCCAATAGCCCGCTTGACATCTCTGCGTGGTTGCTCCACATGATCTTCAGCTCAACATATACAAACTTGAACTCAACTCATCACCACCTTCTCTATCCAATCCTCACCCCTCCTTCTGCCTCTTTAGGACTCAAAGCACGCAGACCCCTCTGCTGCTCTTCTAAATTCACTCTTCTATGAGCAGTGCCAGTACCTCAGCATATGATCTAATTTGGAAATAGGTCTTCACAGAGGCAATCACATGAAAATAAGGTCATTAGGGTGGGCCCTCATGCAGTTTGACTGGTGTCCTTATGAAAAGGGGGAATTTGCACAGACACATGCATAGAAGGAAGACAGTGTGAAGACACAGGGAAAACACCATCTGTAAGCCAAGGAATGTGTGAGGCTACCAGAAGCTAGGAGAGAGAGGCACAGAACAGATTCTCCCTCACAGCCTTCAGAAGGAACCAGCCCTGCCCACACACTTTACAGTTTCTCAGCATCAGTCCATGTTTCTCTCTCTGGCAGTAAAGATCCTCTCCAATTTGGCCCCCTCCTCCCTATTGAACCTTAACCCCCATGACTTCCTTACCAAGACCTTCTGGTCAGCCTTCTTTGAATCAGGCAGGTCTCCCTGCTAATCCCCATCTGGAAGGTGGCTCTCTAACTTTGCTTGGGATACTCCCAATAGCCTATTATGCCCTGCCTACTTCTCTTCCATCTAAATCTTGCACATTCTTTAAACCCTAACTTTGGTCCCTCTTCCTCAAGTATACTGTCCCTGATTTTTTTGGCCTATGGTTTTCTCTCTCCTGTAAACCGTCGCTATACTTATCGTCTGTATCACATAAGTTGACACTTGATTATGTCTTGTTCACATTTTCCTAATGGTTTCTTGTGTGATATTCTTGGGTCTAAAGTTAAAATTTTAAGTGACAATCTCTATTAGAAAACATTTTTCCATATACCTTCCTAGATTTGTTTTCTTAATAAAACATCCTTTCCTCTAGAGCTTCCCACAATTCTTGTATTATTTTAACATACGTCATCCAACTGAGTATCACTGAGCATTTTGGTTTAGTGAGAAGGATTTCCTAGGTGTGAGTCCTAACTCTTTCTTTCCTGGAAAAGTCATGGGGCTTCTGGGAGCCTTGGATTCCTCACCTCTAAAATATTACCTCTCAGAGTCGCTGTAAGGATAAGATGGAATAATTTATAGGGAAGTGATATTTTTTAGGTAAAGATTTGCTCAAATGTGAGATTAAATCATTATTATCACCTCAGTGCCAAGTTAGCTCAGCTAGTTAGCTGCTATGCTGATGAAATTATGGGCTTCAACCAAGTGATCTGGTTCTTCAAGATTCATGCCACAGGGGACAATAAATTTCAAGACTAATAAAGAGTGAGAGGAGGGATGGAGAAAATTGCAAAGCACATCCTGGTGAGTCATCAGGGTTGTCTTCATAAATAAAAGATAGAGAGCATACGGTCACCTCAATCTATCTAAAGCCATGCAGTATCCCAGGTTCTCAGAAGATATAATTGACAGTCCCTGACATTATCAGCTCTGGTGCAATAAATCAGGTGATATATTATGTCTAAGTCAAGAGTTTGATATATTTTATTATTATTATTGTTATTGTTGTTGTTGTTGAATTCTACTGTTTTTAAGACTGAAAACTAACCAAGAATTGATAAATATGCCTGCAATACAAAAATCAAGTCAACCTCCGTTAATTTAGAATCTCAGTATGGTTTATCTCTTGAGCATACTGAAGGAAGAGCCAAACCCTCTCTTTAATTTCCAATGAAGATGAGCTTTCGTAGAATACAGTCAATATTCACATCCCAAAGCCATCAAACTTTCCCTATAAAACTAGCCATATGAATTTAGACTTCTTGTGTTTGTAACTTAAATGTTTCTATTTTAAAGGGGTTCAATTAATTTTTTTTTCTTTTACTTCACCTTTGGTATTTATGTGTTCCACAAACTTTATACTCTGGCCAATGATTTCGAGCGAAATCAAGTGATCATTTTCAAGTTGTAGACGCCAAATACAGCATGTATACTAAGAGTATAAGTATTGTAGCAGTCATTTTATGTAAACTTCAGAAAGCTGGGCCCTGGATCTCTAGGGTCTGGTAGACCTAGGACACAAGCAGGAGGTCTGAGTGTCTCCACTTGGAACGACTCCCTTTCATGTGCTGGGGAACTCCAGTCCCTCTTGATTTCCCATCAACAGATACTAGCTGAAGGGCTGAGTAATGATGATTGACCAAACTACTTGTAGAGAAACCAGGTAGCACTTCCGTGAATGCATTTCTCCCAGGGACTTGAGGAAGAGAAAATGGTTTAGGGACAAAAAAAACTAGGAAAAGAAATCTATTTAGTTCTATCTAGATTTAGTTTTAGCAGGGAGCATCCTGTGTGGAATAGGCCTCCCAAAATGCCAAGAATATTTTGTATCGCGTGACAAATGAAAACCAGTTCCCATGCAGATGGAATTCAGAATTCTATAACCTGACAAATCTGTCTTCCTCCCATTACAGAAACTGCTTTAACTAGTCAAAGCAAATTCTTAATTATTTCCCCTTCTTGATATATAAAGGCTTTTTAGAAAGCAGTGTGAATTTGATCTATAATAGATGCTTATTAAAGATTCAGAAACTTCATTTAAGCAAAACAATTTATGTGGACTACAAGTAAATTCCTTGTGGAGGACATCCCTGAGAAATCCAATTTGTTCTCTTTTAATGAAATTGTGTTAAAAATGAATAAAACACACCTTCTGTGGGGTCTGTAGCTGAAGCAGAGAAATTACAGAAAATATCACAACAAAAAGGAGTACTTTGCACAGCCCTTCCCCCCCCCCCAAATAAACACATGTTCACTCACACCTCGTCCCTTTCTAGGCTCCTAAATCTTTTCATGTTGTTTTGGTGGGTAGTTGGGCAGCTCTGAGTGGGTTTTAGCCTTCAGGCATCAATTAATTTATAGTTTCTGGATCCAGACATTTGGGGAAGAAGGGATAAAAGACACTCAAAGGATAATTGCTTCTTGAGGCTGAAAATAGGGAAAAACAGCAAAAAGATGGCAGTTAGCCTCTGCTCATCCTTCCTCTAAGCAAATGGCACCCCATCACAACACTTCCTTGTACAGCATGACTGTGTGATTTCCATGTGAACTGGGGCAACAGACAGCATTTATCACTTAAGGCTCATTTGTTTGTAGAGTATGTGGCACAACAGGCTAACAAAGCATTGCTTCTCTAAAATGGAAATAGCTTTGTCAAAAAGAATCCTTTTTAATCTGGAGGTCACATTCTATAACCATTTGTTAAATTTGGTCTTGATAGTGGCTTCATTATTGGCCATGATTTCAAAGAGAAAGATATCTAGTCTTTCCCATTTGTTTTCTGCAGCAATCAAGACGCAAATGTTCAGCCAATCTGAGTACATTTTGATCTACTTTCCTTGGGTGACTTTTGATTGGCCATGCTAAATAAGGGGGTATCCACAATAGGTGCTTACATTTCACAAGAGGTTCACTTTTACAGTCTCCTTCTTTGACTACCATGGCAGTTATTTTGACTTTCTTCAGCAGAATCCAATGCACGGGGTTAGTGCAGGAAGCCCTGCATATATGCTGAACAATCAAGGGGAGCCAGCTGCCCCAAATCTGCAAGGAGACAATTCACTCACAAATATCGAGGAGATTATTACTGCACACTGAGATAGCCTGTGCTGCAACTAAGGCAAATGCAGCATTAATCTTGAATTACAAAAAGAGGGGAGGTGTCAGAATCGACCCAAAGCTTCCCTTCTTTTCAGCATCCTGCAGGTTCTTGCCCTTCCCCTTCCCCCTACTCCGTTTCTAGCTCACTATTTTAATTCCCAGCAGAATTATAACCCAGGCAGGCTGCCCAGCTAATAAGATAGCCCGGCACCCTTCCATTGTGTCCAATCATCAGCAAATATAGGCAAACTAACGAGATGCAAATCCCATTCAATGTGGCTAATGCTTTTCTTATCCCTAAGCAAAGGCCCAGAAAACTCACCCTTTTTAGAGGGTTTATAATATAGCTTGAACACCATTGTTGAATGAGCAACACTAATTTAAATAAATTGCATGTGGTCAGCAAAAGAGACAGTTCTTTGTTTAGTCTGAGAAGCTATATTCATGATTAAGGAGACCTGATTTCATCCTCTTAATTAAGGCGGAGCTCAAGAATATCTATCATTTATCCTCCAGCAATGCCCCATTATGGGTCATTTCGGTGCTGACCCAGTCACTGATAAACGGCTTGGTGGCTGGGAAAAGAGCATTATAGGAATAAAGTCAATCACCAAATAGGAGTCTTGGGTGTTTAGATAGCAAGTATCACTTTGCCTGCCATCGTGTTGAAAGAGCCAAGGACATAACTTTCGCTGCCAAAAGAAGCAAATCTCAGGTCAAGGGCTACCTTGATTCTCTCAGGAAGTGGTTGTAGGTAGATCAGGGAAGAGGGTCCTATGTCACACCCCTTGACCTGGTGAGGTGAAGAAATCGGTGAATAGGTGGAAGAAGGATGCTTGATCATATCTGAAGGTACCACCAAAGCCTGAAGATTCCTTCAAGGCTTATGTTCTGCTTTTTACGCTATTGTACTTTTCAGATCATAAAACAGGGGGCTTGAAACATAGTATTTGTTAATAAATCCCATTGGCTGCTAGACTGGGCTTAAAAAACATCTTTCCTTTCTTCTACCTGATTGGACAGAACAAATTAAACACAACTGAGTCTAACTAATCTTTCATATGTTGGGTCTTATGTCGGATCTCTTTTTCCAGAGTCTTAAACTGAGAGATTTTCCATTTCATTTGCTTCCTGGTCCTCAAAATCATCATCCCTGAAAGCCATCAGTGAGAGTCCTGAAATGCTAGTCTTGACCCTAATGAGAATAAGCAGGTAAGCAAGACTTTATGCCTCTCTTGATATTTTGGTTTAAATTAATGACTACATTTAAGCTTAAAAACACATCTTTCAACAGCAGGCATTTTGAAACCTGAAAAACATTTACAATAAGGAGATGATGATTTAAAAGTTTAATTACCTCCCAGAACTCCAATTGCCTCCAGCATATTTCTACAAATTACTCTGCTTCCAAAAGCCTGCGCTTCTTAGATTGATTCATTCACAGCAGTTAAGGCAGAAATGAACCTGTATCCACAGCTTCTATTTCAGCACTTTTAAACTGTCATAAATTAATAAAGATGCTAACAGGTACAGTGTTTTTATTTGACTCAAGGGCACATTCTTATCCCTTCTGCCTAGCCCTTCTGCCTAAATAAATTTCATCTAGGCATCCAGTATGTTATGCAAAACAAGACTGTATTGAAAATTCTAGGGTGAGGATATTACTGTTCAAAAATTAAGATGAGATTCAGCAACAGGGTATGCAAAAATAATAGTTTTAACATAGGAAGGAACCAGTATTATTAAGACAAAATATTTGCCAACAAAAGCGCTCAGTTGCTGAGGTTGAATTTCCACTAACCTCTCAAAAATACATAAAAGCTGAGTGGCTAATAAACAGTGGCTCTGTGCCACTGGATTTACTCCCCTTCACTTTCCTCTACCTACTTATCTGGGAGGTTGCATTTGCCATTCCTTCTAGGACTAAACACTATCCATATCAAAGACCATTCTCCTCTGGAGAAAATAACAAACTAAACTCACAGATGACTTGCAGGGGCTCTTTCAGACCTGCCAACTAGCAGGTCAGATTTCAAGTCTAATACATAACAGCATAAGAAATAATGTTGGTGATGGAGTATGATAGTAACTCAACCTTGACTCAAAGCTTTTAAGATAACAGTCTTGGAGGGCTCTCAAACAAACATCCTGGAATGTATTTTCTCATGAAACCCAAAAGGAAAACGTCATCTGTATCATTAGCAGCTGCATCAAAAGTATCTTGCCAGCATAAACCTTTAGGGCCAGTACAAATGAAGCTAACACTGCCTTTTAGGAATTTGTCAGCCAAGATGGACTTGGTGTAAACCAAGCAGTGTCATTTTTAGTAGAGTGTGAGAGAAGGAGAAAGTTCTAATAATGTTATCTCCCCAGATTTCAGGATGCATTTTCAAAGGTTCCTTGCGCATTGCTGTATTATCCGATTGGTCTATTGCCACTGGACATGAAAATTGGCACCAAACAGCATTTGGAGAGGTGGTGAGTTACTGCTTCTCAGAAAAGGCCAAATAAACAGATTACTCCTGAGCCCCAAGGTAAGAATATCCAGCTTCTTTCCAGAGGAATCAGTGGACAGAAATTGAAAGGGCAAAATTGAACACAAAGGCAGACCAAAGGAAAGGTCCGAGTGTAGGCTGTCGATTCTCAAAGAGACTCGATGACCCATTTTGTATTCAGTATCGTATGAGAAGTTCCTTCCACTTGTGTTTCAATATGAAGTAGAAATAACTAGCTGACCAGACAATCAGGAAAACATGCAAGCCTCAACATTAAAATGATGAGGCAAGAAAAATAATTCAAGACGTATGTGCCACATTCATGGAATTTTCCAGAAAATTAAAGGCAGGAATTGGAAAAATGTTCTGAGAATACTAATAAGGGGATATGATCAGTCATGGCATATATGTACCTACATGATCTAGCATAGAAAAGGGTAGATGGTGAACATACAATGTGAAATATTACAGAAGTGTACACCTGAAATCTATGTAACTTTGCTAACAATGTTCACCACAATAAACATTAATTTGAAAAAGAAAAAAGAAAAAAGTAGAAAGAAAAGGGAGGCTACAGGGTAAACGATGTGCAAACATAAAAGTGAGTGAGATCTGCTGTTAACACTTCCGTACCCAGTCCAGAGCGTGACTTAATCATCTGACCATGAAGACATTTCACAAGCCTTGCCTGACTCAACCAAATCCATATTTACCCTAAGGGAGGAAGGAGGTGGAGGTTTTGTTTGTTTCTTTAATTGATCCTTAATTGCCACATGCACCTAAATTTGAAGAGGAACGTAATGTAATGCGTGTCAAAGAATTTAATCAAATGCGTTGAGTCTTTGATTGTTTTCTGAATGATTCCTGCTCTTTTCTTTCTTTCAGCTGAAGGGCAAGTCATAGGTTTGCCAAGGATGAAGTCAAATGGAAATCTGAGACTAGAGGTCACGTAGAGCTGGGAGGCAGTGAACTGAGCACAATACCTCTTCCCACCCCCTGGAAAAGGAACACGGAAATGCAAGTTGTCATGCAAGAAGCCCGTAATTATATTTTCAAAATACAGAGGGTGCCAAAAACATGTACACACATTTTAAGAAAGGAAAAAAATGTACTAAAATTGTAACACTCAATATACACCGATAACAAAAGATGAATACAAGTCATATGTATATGTTATTGATGAAAAAGTTAATCTCCATTTTTAGAAGAAAATAGGCTAAAAAGGATTTAGTAAAAAAAGGCATTGGTTTGGGGGAGGTGGATTATCACTTTGTGAGGGGTGTAAATGTCTAACTATTATGTTGCTCTGTACACCTGAAACTAAACAAACAAACAAACAAACAAAACGCACTGGTGTGCATACTGCCACGGGAACAGCCACAACCTCCCACCCTAAGGGCTAACCTGACCTTTGGATGCCAGGAATTACAAGTGCTTTAAAATTAACTATTTAAAAACCATTTGAATCTAAAGCTGTCTCTGTTTCATAAACTGAGGCTGCTGATTTCTCGGAGGAGGGAAGGGGTAAAGAAGGAACCAGTTTGCCTATGGTGCTGGATTACAGGTGGGAAGAAATTTGGGATTCACAGAATGCTTTGAATCTGACAGGCATTTCATGTGACAAAACTTCCCCGCCCACCCCCAGCCTTTTACGTAGTTTTTCAGAATACATTTACCAAAAAGAGCCCTGAGAAGCCTCGAAAATCAACATCTCCCGCCTCTAATAAGCCAGAACTGTAGTATGAACTTGAACAGAGGCTAAGAGTGAAGGTTAATGGAAAGGAAATCTAGTTGCGTAGTTTTAGGGAAACGGCCAAAATTTAAGAGAAGGGGTGGTGGAGGAGGAGGAAACAGTTTTCAAAAATGATTAAAGTTACGGCTTTAAGATTGCAAAATATCTTTTTTTTTTCCCTTCCTCAGTGCAAAATGACGTTAAAAGCTTTCCTTCCAAAGCTTTGCGCATTATTTCAGGATTGGCAGAGGACCCTGTTCCCCGGGGGGACCTCCGCTGGCCCGGCCCGGGAGCGATGCAAAGCCAAGGTTTGGCACTTCCGCAACCCGAGCCTACAGTGCCCGCAGGCTGTGGCCACCCCCGGCTCCAGGCTGGCTTCCACCCACCTAGCCAGGATCCGGAAATGGATTCTTTGCAGTTTTCCCGCACACCTCCGTCCCCCTGGACCTTGCCCACAGGTAAGGTTCCAGGTGGGCAGGGCCGCGCTCACTGGCGGCAGTCCTCATGCTCTGCCCCAGCACCGCAGCCCGAGCGCTGACTTACTGCGTGACGGTGACTTGCTTGGCAGATAAAAGACGCCCTGGCAGGAGCGGGCGACGGGCAGCTCCGCCTCCGGCAGGGCTGAGCCCCCAGCCAGGGCCGGCCGTGCTCGCTCACACGCCGGGCAGGCAAACCAGGCGTTGGTGCCTCTCCTGCGAGCCTCCTCCTCCCGACAGCCACGGTCCTGCGGTCGGGTGGTATCTGAAGGTGACACTGCTTTATCGCCCGCCGCAGCTTCTGAGCCCTAAACTGAAGGAGTGACAACAGACCAGCGGAGGAGAAGCTGCCTCCTGGCTGGATTCGGAAGGGCCTGATTTTGGAGCCCTTGGTTCCAAAAGGCTCTCTGGTTGGTCATGTCCATTCTGTTTTCCCTACGCCGCGAGGCAGAGGCAAATCCTGGATTACATGTTACCCAGCTCTCGCGCGCGCAGCATTTCCAGCCCGGCCAGGCAGCTAATCCTCGCACAAAGCACGAAAACAACACAAAAGTTGGTGCCCAATTCCAGAAAGATTTCCCAGCGCGATGACTAAAGGCTCCTGCAGCCAGCCTCCAGGAAGGGCCAATCGCAGCCTAGTGGGGGTTTGGGGG
>NW_017731408.1:3539208-3558142 GCF_001890085.2 Hipposideros armiger | reverse complement strand
AGCCCAGCTCCAGGTTGAGCTGTTGTTCAGCATCTTAGCTGTAGAGGGCAGTGTCACTGGCCTTCATATGTGGGATCTGAACCGGGGCCCTCTGGTGTCCCAAGCCAGCTCTTAACCAACTGGCCACTAGGCTGGCCCAGCAAATGAGTGTCTTGATTAGATTTAGGTTTCAGAAAGACTACTGTGAAAGTCCTATGGAAGGCAGATGCCTAGGAATGGAGTGCAGGTGGGCCTGGGATAGATTGGAAAGACTCCAAAAATGTGAGAGGAGGAATCCTTCGGATGTGATGCCTGGTAACTAGGAGAGGCGCGGAGTTGTAGGCTATCACCCAGGTTCTGACATGCGCAGCAGGGTGGATGGAGGGCACCATTCACCAAGAGAAAAATGAAGGAGGAGGAGCAAGTGGGAGCAGAGAATGAGGAGCTGAGTGTAGACAAGTTGAGCCCGTGGTTTCGGTGGGATACCCAAATGCGAATGTCCCAGCAGGCAAGACAGCCACATGGATCTGTAAGGTACGTGGGGCACTAGGGGCTAGCCATCCCACTTGGGGCCAAGGGAGCTGAGAAGGGCCAACTGTCCACTTATAAGTAGAAGGCAAACACAGGAGTAGAGAAAAATTCACTTAATTTGCTAGGGCTGTCCTAACAAAGCAGCACAAATGGAGTGGCTTAAACAACAGAAATTCATTGTCTCACGGTTCTGGAGACTCCATATCCAAGATCAGTGTGTCAGCAGGGTCCTGCCCCCTCTGACAGCACTAGGGAGGAGTCTGTTCAGGCTTCTCGCCTGGCCTCTGGCAGTTCCTTGGCTTGTGGCAACATAACCCCAGTCTTCACATGGCATTCTCCCTGAGTGTCTCGTGTCTAAATCTTCCCTTTCTGTAAGGATACCGGTCATATTGGATTAGGGGGCTCACCCTACTTCAAGATGATCTCATTTTTCCCCCCCCCCAGGACCCATCGACTCCAAGTCAAGTAGTTGTTTCAATCTAGTTGTGGAGGGTGTGGGGATCGAACCGGCAACCTTGGTGTTATGTGCACTGTGCTGTAACCAACTGAGTTTGATGGTCTCTAACCAAGATGATCTCATTTTAACTAATTACATCTGCCCTTATTTCCATGTCCTATTTGGAAATTACCATATTTCCTTCCATATAAGGTCATATTCTAAGGTAATGGTGATTAGGACTTCAACATATGAATTTGGTGGGGGAGGATGGGGACACAATTCAACCCAAAACATTCACACAGGGTGAGTTTCGTTATTAAGAGCAGGATTAAATATGGAGATGAAGAGAAACACCAGCTGTAAGTGGGCAAAGAGAGCAGCTCTGGATGGAAACAGAGAAAAATTATTAGAAAGGTACATAAGGGGTGGCCCACAAATAGAGAAGAGAAATGTTTAATAACAGAGTGATTAACATTGCCAAATGCTGAAAAAATTAGACAAGATAAAGCCAGGAATTGCCCACTGTCTTTGGTAGTATGACAGTCATTGGATGCAGTGGTCAGACTAGTAAATGAACTTCAAAGGCTCACTTAGCTCCACCATTTTATGACTTGAAAACCATTGCCCAGGAAAACCCACTGAGAGAAATGTGCTGTAGTGGACACTTGTTTGAGTCTTGCTGCCCATGCCACAACCTACTTTCTCAGCCTCCCCTGTGGTTAGGGCTTGAAATTGTGACCAAACCTCTGGCAATTGGGTGGAGGGACACTAGACTTCGGTTTGCATGAAAGCAAGATGCAAGATGAGAAAGGAGACTCCAGAGAAGCCATTTTCTGTGAGGTGGTTGTGCCGGGTAGAGAGATATGGCCCCTCAGGACCTGCAGGGGCAAGGTTCCTAGTCGCCGTTCCAAGGAGTCTCTATGGTACCTGTGCTCAGAGGAGCAGTACTAGGGCTCAGTCTGGAACCTTCTGGTGGTATAATTTAAGCATTGTTTTCAGCTAGGTGGCCTCTGAGACTGATTCCCTGGATTTCTTAGAGATTCTCTGAGCTGTTTAATATTCTTTAAAAAAAAATATAACAGCTTTATTGAGATATAAATCACATACTATAAAATTTGTCCCTATAAAGTGTACAATTCACTGGGTTTTAGTATATTCACAACCTTGTGCAACCACCATCGCCACTATCTAATTCCAGAACATTTGCATCATCCCCAAAAGAAACCTCATATACACTAATAGTCGTTTCCCATATCCTGCTCCTCTCAGCCCCTGGCAACCATTGATTCGCTTTCTGTCTCTATGGATTTGCTTATTCTAGACATTTCATATAAATTTAATCATACAATATGGATCTTTTGTGTCCAGCTTCTTAGCAAAAATTTTTTTTAATGTGTATCCATATTGTAGCATGTATCAGTACTTCATTCATTTTTCTTGCCAAATAATATTCCATTGTATGGGTGTACCACATTTGGTTTATCCATTCATCAGTTTATGGACATGTGGATTGTTTCCGCTTTTTAGCTAGTATGAATAACGCTGCTATGAACATTTGTGTACAATTTTTTGTGTGGACATACAGTTTCATTTCTCTTGGGTATATACCTAGGAGTAGAATTGCAGGGTCATATGGTAATTCTATATTTAACATTTTGAGGAACTGCCAGACACTTTTTTAAAGCAGTTACATCAGTTTACACTACCAGTAGTAATGTCTGAGGGTTCTAATTTCCTAGTGGGTCTGAAGTGATAGTTCATTGTGGTTTTGATTTGCATTTCCCTAATGACTAATAACGTTGAGTATCTTTTCCTGTGGTTACTGGCCACGCGTATGTCTTCTTTGAAGAAATGTCTATTGAAATCTTTTGCCCATTAAAAAAACATTTTTAAAAAATTATGGTTAAATATACATAACATAAAATTTACCTTTTTAACTATTTTGAAGTGTACGGTTCAGTAGCATTAAGCACATGCACTTTGTTGTGCAACCACCATTCTTTGACCATTATTGTCTTTTAAAATTTAACTTTTTTTGTTAAACTTTTATATTCTAGATACAAATCCCTTGCCAGATATATGATTTGAAATTATTTTCTCTCATTCTGTAGGTTGTCCTTTCATTTTCTTGTTGGTTTCATGATAGTCTTTAATGAATTCCTTTTACGCTCAAACTCACTAGAGTCATTTCTGTCAGTAGCTAAGAGCACTGACAGATGCACTGGGTTCTGTTAAATACCACCCTTTTTCCTTTTTTTTTTTTTCTATAACAACTTGTCTCATATCCTATCTTCTATTCAATATTGCCTTGGGATTTTTTTTCCTAAAGCTTTTCCTCATCTCTCTGAATCCTATCCACATCTTACATTTCCTGGGCACAGACCCCAGGTATCAATGGCTGCTACTAACGCAATTATGAGCACAGCTACCAGCAGCCCTCTCACTTGTTTCCCACCTCTATCCAGTCCGGACCCGGCACCCTGGCAGTCACGTGCAATGCCCCGCCTCTCTCCAGACTCCTCCCACTCCGCACTCATCCCTTTCCTCTGCTGTACTACCAGAGCTACGCGGGATCTTATGAATGAGATCAATGTCTGATTTACTCTTTGGATCATCCTCAGCGCCCAGGACAGGGCTTTGCAAAAACTTGGAGCACAATACGTGCATGTTAAATTGAATTGAATCTTGTGCCCTATTTCTTTAATTTTAATTCTTTACTCTAAAATAATATTTATGCAGTCCTTGATTTTAAACTTTCTCTTAATGGATACATTTGGAGAGTTAGGGCCTGAAATGGGGCTGCCGGGCAAATCTATGGTGTTCAATTTGAGAGTGGAAGAATGGAATTCTTTGGGGGATTAATCTCTAGGAGTCTGTAAAATGGTCAAAGAAAGTAAAGCATCACAGGTAAAGTTCTTAGGACCCAGAGAGGAGCGAAAGAGTATTATTGGTGGCATCACGAGTCTAAGGCGAATACATTTCCTGGCAGATTTTTCTGGCGGGTTAGGCTTCAAGCCTCCCACTGCTCAGTGCTTTGGGTCTGTTTAGTCTTTGTAGGCTTTCTTATCCCACTTCCTTGCTCCTCCTGTACCTGTGAATCAATCTTAAACTCTTCAGATTAGGAGCTAAATAAAAGGCACCTGTTGGAAACGGCAGGAAATAGCCTTCGTTTATTCAGCCATAACCCCTCCCCCCGCCCCTCCCAACCCCCTGCCATCCCAGCTATGTTTGCTGAGCACACACTTTATGCAAGGCGCCGCTCTGGACACAAAGAGGAACAAGATTTGTTTCCTGTAATAAGGAGTTGGATGACGAATTGGGGGGGTGGGGGGGGAGTAAGACAAACAATTAACTATACTCCAAAGCACAATGGACCCCTAATAGAAGAGGCATAAAAACTGTTTTGAGGATTCAAGAGAAGAAATCACCCACTTTTCCAAACAGTAAGAAAGGCTTTATGGAGAAGGTAAGGAAGGAGAACCAAGCTTTTGCCTAGAAACTTAGAACCTTAAGCCATAATCTGTGTTCTTGTAGCTCCCAGACTAGTTGGGAAGAAAGTCACATGTAAAAGTGGCTGCAATTCAAGACCATATATGAAAAGACCAATTTGAAAGAGTCACAGAAAAGTGAGGGTTCACTTCTCACTTCCTATTAGAGTAACCAGGAAAGACTTTACGGAAGGGTGGGCTTGGGCCCTAAAAGATGAAAAGGATTTATTAAAATGCATGTTTTAGGTAAAAAGCAATTAAGTACTCTAGAAATTTTGGAAAATTGAGTAAAGTATAAAGAATAGACTAGAGGGCCGGCCGAGTGGCGTGATGGTTAAGAACTGGCTTGGGATGCCAGAGGGCCCCGGTTCGGATCCCACAGGTGAGGGCCAGTGACACTGCCCTCTACAGCTAAGATGCTGAACAACAGCTCGACCTGGAGCTGGGCAGCTGTGAGTCGCTGGCGACGGCGACGGCTGCAGCCCCTGTGGCAGTCGGTTGCCATGGGCTACCGTGTGTAGCCAGCAGCCAGCGTGAGCGGCCAGCAGCTGCAGTGAGCGGCCGTCCAGAAGCCGGCGACTGATCTGCCTCACCCGGGAAGAGCGCAATGATGGTGCCAGCTTGGGCCAGTGAAGCAACGTCCTCCACAACTAGACTAAAGAACAAAACGACAGCAACTTGTCTGTTCCCCTTCCCCAATTCCCCAGCGCTGTTCCCAACCCCCCCACCCCAATGCCCCAATAAAAATCTTTAAAAAAAAAAAAAAGAATAGAATAGAAATCATCTATAGACCCACTACCTACAGATAAATACATTGTCAGACATACAATATGCTTAATAAATATTTGCAATAGACTAAATGCATAAATGACATTACCATTTATTGTCTCTATTTTTTCCTAATGCATATTTTTACTATGCACATAATTTTGAAACCTGATTTTTAAAAACATATATTTTATGTCTATAAAATCATTTGAAAACACATTTTTAAACAGCTGAAGAATATTCCATTAATTGATATATAATTTATGCAACCAGTTGTCATAGTGCTTATATTTATATTGTTACTAAATTTCCAATTATTATAAATAAAACTTCAAGGAAATCGGTAAACACAAATCTTTGTCCACACCTCTATAGTCTCAGCATAGATTCCTGTAAATGAAATTATTAAGTCAAGGTGTATTAACATGTCTAGAGCTCTCAAAAAAGTAAAACATTGCACAATTACTTTCTAGAAAGGTTGCACCAATTTATGTTCCCATTAGCAATGTATGAGATTGAGATACACGCCTTCACAGACAGTGTTATTTTAAAATATTTGCTAATCTGATAAGGAAAAGAATAGTAACTCATTGTTCTTAAATTTTGTATTTATTTGATTACTAGTGATATGGAACTTTTAAAATATGATCATTTCCATTAACATCTCCTTTAAGTTCCTGGTTTACTTTGTCCATTTATCTTTGGGGAACTTGGAGAGAATCTTCAATTCTCTGTCAAGCTTGGTTCTCCCATGGCTATTATTGTGTGAGCTTCCTGCCTTAGGAAGTGTGATTTTATTTTTTTTAAGTTATGTTATCATTCATTCATTTTCCATCCTCCTTCTCTCACTCTCTCTCTCCCTCTCTCTCTCTCTTTCTCTTTCCCACAACAGGGCCCCTAACACACAGCCAGCTACTTCATTTGGTGTTCAAAGGAACCGTGGTCTGTTGCAATACTGGAGGGAGAACTGGTGGTATTAGAATTATTGAAAAACAGTATTTCCAGATTGTCAAGGGACATTTAGTCACTGTGGCTCTTTTTTTAAGTGCTGATTTTAGAACCTAACCTCCTCCTATGCCAGAACATTAAGCACCAGAGTGTCCCCCAATTGACTCCCTAAATCTCAATTGAACTGCACTTTCCTGCTTTCATGGTGCCTGTTCCTGCTGAGCCTGGTGTGGTCTTTTCTATACCTTCCCCAGTCCAAAATCCTGCCGGTCTCTGATTACAAAGCTCAGATGGTGGCTCTTGCATGAGGATAATCTCTTCCTCTAACCCCATAGCACACTGTATTTCACTTACAGTACTTCCACTCTCCCAGGCAGTCTGGTTATTTCTGCACTCAACTTATCTCCTTCTTTACTTTATAAACTCCTGAGGAATCTACAAGAGCCTACATATTGTCTTTCAATAATTCAATGTTTTCTTCATGTCTGGATTCCCATAACACAGTTAGCAGAAACCCAAAAATGTTTTACAAATTAAACAATGAATTGTCATTTAACAGAAACACTAGGGGAGTAAAAGCTCCTCTGAAAGGGGAAAAAAGCTTAATTTTAATTGTACAGTAGTCCCCTGTTATCCAGTTTTGCTTTCCATGGCTTTGGTGATCTGTGTGCGGTCAACCACAGACCAAAACATTAAGTGGAAAATTTCCACCTTACTTCATCTCATCATATAGGCATTGTATCATCTCATGTTATCACAAGGAGGGTGAGTACAGTACAATAAAATATTTTGAGAGAGCATGAGTGCATATAACTTTTATTACATATATTGTTATAATTGTTCTATTTTATTATGTTATTGTTGTTAATCTCTTACTGTGCCTAATTTATAAATTAAACTTTATCATAGGTATGTATATATAGGAAAAACATAATTTATGTAAGGCTCAGTACTATCTATGGTTTCAGACATCCACTGGAGTTCTTGGAACGTATCTCCCATAGATAAGGGGGACTACTCTATTGATTGTGGAATGTTATGGACTGAATATGTCTTCCCCTCAACTTCATGTTGAAACCCTAACCCTCATGTTGGGGGTATTTGGATATAGGGCCTTCAGAAAAGTAATTAAGGTTACATGAAGTCATAAGAATGGGGCCCTAATCCAATAGGATTAGTATCCTTATAGGAAGAGGGAGAGACACCAGAGCTTTCTCTCTCTTCACTTGCATGCACAGTGAAGAGGCCATGTGACGTCATAGTGAGAAAACACTATCTACAAACCAGAAAGAGAAATCTTATCAGAACTCAACCAGACAGCCACCTTGATCTTGGACATCCAGCCTTCAAAACCATGAGAAAACTCATTTCTGTTTTTTAAGCCACTCAGTCTGTGGTATTTTGCATGGCAGCCTGAGCTGACTAATACAGAGGCGATGGTAAGATGTTAGGTAGAAATGGAAGAAAGTCAGGCTAAACAAAGGAATATTAATAACTCAAACAAAGAAGTCACAGAATCTCATGTTGAGACCTTTTGGGGGTAGAAATTAAAGGAAGAATTGGGAAACATGCCTCCATTTGTCTCGTCATAAACGGCATATAATGCCCTCTAATTCTGCAGCCACTTAAGTTCTGTGTGGCAGAGGAATGAAAACTGATAAAAACTGGAATCTAGGGATTAAGAAGCTGAATGGGGCTACACAATCAGTTTTAGATCGAATATAAAGTCAGCAGAGGCAAATAAGCACTAAAATAATATTCCAAAACAGTTGGGAGGTTGACAAGGAAATTGCTACTGGCTTCCATTAGCGTAAGAGCAGACTTTCTTATATTTTCTTGGAATGATGATCTATGATCGTCTTAGGCTGATCCATTAGCCATGGAAAGGTGTTCCTGAGTCTCTAGGGACGTCACTCAATACAGCAAGCATCAGACCATACCACAGCACCACGCACGACTTCAAACCCAAATATTAAAGAAGAACACTTGGAAAGCCAAGAGAAAAAGACAGAAACTATCCCTGAGGCCTTAATTATCATTCTCAAGTCCTTGCCAAAAACTCAGTCATCATAACTATACATATTTTAAATATGGGTCATGCTGCTGAAGTTTCAAACAAGCAAAAAAAAAAAAAAACCTTACTTGGAAGAAACAAAAACAATAAAAATAGGCAAAGGACTTTTTTTAAGAACTGTATTTCTTATGACTATTGTGATTTAATGTCTTTCCAATTCTTGCATTAGAGATGAAAAAAAAAGGAATCATGATTTCTTTCAAAATCTCCTTTTATCCAACATGTGGAGAAAATATGGAGACAACTGAGTCATTTTCTTATTCTTTACGATAGATTTCAATGTATTCTGTATCCAACTTCCAAAATACACACACACACACACACACACACGCATGCACACATGTGTGCGTGTGTGTGTATACTTGATATACAGTTTTTAAGAATATATAAACTTTTAATTAGTATAAATTACAAACAAAAAAGAACACAAGTCCTAAAGCAACAGTTCAATAAATTACCACAAACGATCCACAACAGGGCACACACCATCCAGATCAAGAAATAGGACATTACTAGCATCCCAGATGCCCCCTCCCCAATGTAGTTTTGAGCTAGATACAGGTTTTTTCATAAAAACAAGATTATTTATGGTAGTATGTGCCCCAATCAGCCCACAGAAGCTAAACGGACTCATGGACTCACTGCCCAGGGTCTAGAGGGACGTTTCCATTTACCAGGGGCTTATCTAACTTTCAGATTCTGTAATCAATTACACAGTGCTCACAGCAATACCAACTAGCATAACCATCAAGTGTTACTGGAAAGTCATTTTGTGATATATATCCAGATCCTTAAAAAATTTATATCTTATGCCTTAGTAATTCCAGTTTGAAAATCTTTCCCAAAGCAATATCAGACGTGGTCACGGGTATACGTCTAGACAGCATCTAAGAGCAGCAGCTCCGAGATAGCTTTGCCATTTCTTAATGGTGTGATCCGGCACACAATATTTAACCAACTGCTCTGTACCTCCGCTTCCCCGTCCGCTAAATGGTTGTATAAAGATTAAATGAGGTACGATGTATAATGAACCTGAAAATAGTGCCTGTCACAGTTAGCAATTCAACAAATGCTAAGAACTATTAGCTTTTCTTACTAAAACATTATCACTGCATTATTTAGAATGGAAAAAAATTTGAAGGAAGTTAAATGACCAGAAATATGGGAATAAAGACATACACTCTTGTGTATCTATACAAAAGAATATAGTGCACCACATCGTGGTTAAAAGCATGGGCTCTGAAGCCTGAATGCCAGCCTGCCCCTGACCAGCTGTGTGACTGTGGACAGTTTACTTTATTCTCTGAGCATCAGTTTACTCACCTGAAAATAGAGAATAATGATACCTATCTCAAAGGGTTAACTGGCTCGTATACATACATAAAGCACTTAGAATAGTCCCTGCCATACTGAGGGTGCTTAATCAGGGTTCGTCTTCCTGTTTTAAGTTTCAGGGCTGTAGGCTGATTGCCTGGTGGTACATCACTACACGAAGCTCACCAGTCATTGGCTGAGAAAGTAGGTGCCCTGGGTGGAGAAGGCGAATGGAGCAAACCGTAAATTTCCCTTGGAATTAGTAGAAGGCATTATAGAGACAAGCCTAAGCCTGGATGCTAAGGGCACAATGACCATGTGAAGGAAGTGGAAAGAGTTGTTCCCCTGGCAGCACCGGAACGGGTGGCTTTGATTAAAAGGAAAAATTGAAAGCCCCCACCCCAGCAACAAACAAGTCCTTGTGAGAGAAAGGAGCTGGGGTGGTTTTCCGGGCCTCCAGTCCCCGGTCATCTAGCTCTTTTCTCTTTCCTGCCTGCTGCCCCCACTCCCCACCCTTTGGGCTTTTCAGAGACTAAGGGACAGGGAATGGAGAAGACAGATTTAGGTCCACTTGGGGGAGCAGATGTGCAGATGTGTGATAACTGGGAGCGACTCTGATGTGACCCTACCCTGCTTGCTCCTAAAGCTCTCGGTGGGGCTGTGGACACAAGCAAGACATGGTTTCCGTCCTCAAGTAGCGGGTTTACAGCCAGCCTTGAAACCTGGCTGGTATTGGGGTGTGCCTCTGACCCAGTAACCCCAATTTCCTGGAAAGGACAAGGATCAGCAGTCACCAAGACCTTCTTCCACCCAGCCCTATTCCACCAGGACCTCAGGTCCCTTACTGTCAGCGAGGACTCTTCCCTTACCCCAAGGACTCTGTTCCTCAAAAGCCACACCCAGAAGCTTAAGACATCGCCATGTCTGTGTGCAGATGGCAGCTGTGGAGCCCTGGTCGGCATGGCCTGTGAGAAAAAGGTAGCCTCACACTGGAGGCCAGTATGCCCTGAAGACCCCTGGACAGAGATGGGGAAGGCTGGGGGGCTGCCATTACCGCCCCCCGCTGCAGCCCTTCAGTGACAGCTCAGACAATGGCACCCCTCAGTTCACTGCATGTGTTGAGTGTGGGAAGACAGCTGCTTTTTTCAGGCCTTGTCACTATCTTTCCTTGTCACACAGTTCCAATAAGGCTTCTAGGGCTCGGAGGGTCGTTGCTACCTTATAGGGGTCCTTCTATTTTCTTTTCGTAACGGACCAGCATTAATTAGTATTTATGCTGTATCCTGGCTGTGCCCAGAACACAGGGAGGACCCAGAAGACACAATACCTATCCTCGCTGAGGGTATTTAAAGGCGACACATTTCTCAGAAATCACTGATTGCTGCTGTTTTCTTGTTAAAAGCGCTCTTAAAATAGAATCATCCAGTGAGGGGCACGGGTCAAGAATCTTACATCCCCACTGGGGATCGCTGGGTCCCCAGTGATCTATCAAAGGGGTCCGGCTCTCCTGCCCATTCTGGAAATGCAGTTGTTGCCCAGGAAGCACTTGAGGGCCGTGGAAGCAGCTGGCCTTGAAGGCTTCCCGGGACTTCTGCAGCAGTTAGGGACTCCTCAGCAAAAGCGCCTGCATTTAAAATTAAATCACCCAGCCTTGCAACCAGGAATATTTTGTGAAACTCCACGGATTTGAAACTATCTTGGAAAACACACGAGTGCTCTTTGTGGTACATAGTTCTGAAGCCAGGTACAGCTTCAAAGTTCAGTTTCAATTCTGTGTTCGACACTTCGGGGAAGATCCGAGAAGCCGGAGGGAGAAAGGAAATGCACCCAGTAAAAACTTTGTCTTTGGAGGGTCCCTGGTGGGATCTCGGGATATATTTAGCTCCTGAACACATCCAAGAACACACGTTGGAAACTGCCTGCCCTGAGTGGGTTTACACCAAGGTTTTAAGGGAGCTACAGATTGAAATATCTGCCTCCCACACAGCCCTTAAAAAGAGAGGGCATTTTCCAAGTTAGTTCCAGAAGCTGGTGTCAAGAAGCTTATCTGATGTTTACAAAGTCAGTGGTTGAACCTTTGGCTCCTTGTGGTTTCTAGAGTCAACCGTTTGAGAAAACTGAAGTTTTATTTGCACAACAGCTACAAAATGTGAAGTGTGCCATTCCCTTGGTGTTGTTGTCAGGCATGGTACTGGAAAGTGCAGGCTAAGAGTGGGCAAATACACCTGGTGGTTAAAGACCTACATACCAGGAAATGTGCTCCTTGAAAAGCTGACTAGGACTGCAGGTGAGATAAAGGATAATGTTCCCAGCAGGTGCAGCTTGAGGTGAGATGATGCATATCTAAATGGCTCCCAGGGGATGCAATCCCAGTCTATGTTTCTGATTCACCTTCCAGGTTTTGTGATGGGTCACCATATAGCACAGGCCCACCAGTGTGGCAGGGCCAGGACCCAGACACCTCCTCTCAGCTGGGCCTTCCTGGCGTTGGGCTCACTGGAGCAAGGCTGTTATGCTTTGGCACTCCCACCCATTTAAAGGAAGTGGTTCTTGGCTTTCCTTCTCAGTGGCCAATTAGCTTCCAGCAGGAGGTCGCATTTTGGTGGCAGTGTCTAGTGGGATCCTTAAAAAGCTATAAATATGAATGCCAACTATATTTACCAGGAAATCCTAATTTCAGAATACAAGGTTATGGACTGTATACCTTCCTAATGATTCACATTTCAGGTCACTTACTAGCTGTGTGACTTTGTGCAAGTTACTTACCCTCTCTGGGCCCCAGTTCCCTTCTCTGTAAAATGAGGACAATAACTGTACTTACATCAAAGGGGTTGGTGAGGACTGAGTGAGATAATACATGTATAGGCCTGGCACATGCTAGGTGCTCAATAAATGGTAGCTGTTATTACTATTAGTATTTTTCATTGTCACAGTATTTCATCCAGCCATGCTTAATTCCTCCTGTTTCATAAGCCCATGAGTCCAGTCCTCAGTATTTAAAAGCTATGGGAGAGTATTACTTTTTATTGTGAATCTTTTATTTTAGCATTAGTTTCTGTAAATTCTGTATCCAAAAATGTGCAGTAAATTCTGTATCTAAAATAGTCTGAAACCCCAGGAGCCTGGCATGCCCACCATTCTGATAAAAGAAGTCAGGCAAAAGCCGTCTTTGTGCCTTGTGGGGTCTCTGGAATTCACTCCTCCTCTCTCTCAACAGGCTTCTTCTTTGTTCTTCCTCATCTTGCCATCACCTGGGGTTCGCATTGGAGGGGAATGTGAGAATCCCTGACCCCAAGCCAGGATTTTGTGATGCCTCAGGCAGAGATGATGCACATCCCAACTTTTCCTTGCTGAGCCTCCCCCAACATGGGGCAGCCCTGGCAGAGTCAAAAGTTCTGTTCCTTAACAAGACCACCCAATGGGCAACTCATCCCCCCCCCTTACTCCACTCCAGCCTTTCCCCAGGCTCTCAGACCACTGAGGGAGACCATGGCCTCACTTAGAAACCCCCTGGTGTTTTCATACATGGTGCTGAAACATTCATGCTGCTTTGAGTCAAATTCACTTAAAAAACAATCTTTACATCTGATTTCATTCCTCCAAAAGTCCCCAACCTATGTTGGCTTTAAATATGCTGTACAGTAACTTTGGTTTGCAAGCATAATTCATTCTGGCAACAAACTACTTGTATTGCAAGACATCGCTCATTTACCACGTTAAAATGTATTAGAAACGTTTGCTCGTCTTGCGGAGCATTCGCAAATCATGGTACTCACAATCCAAGGTTTTACTGTATTTAGATAATAAATACAAAATCTGGGGATTAGGGGATTTAATAAGGCACTAAAAGTATTAAAGTCCCATGACTCACCTTCCACTTTATCTAAAAACTAAACCGTACCGCTTCAGTTTTTCAGGCTCTCGTCCATATCAAGCAGACTGTGAGTTCACTGACGTCACACCATGAGGCTCATCAGAAAGGAAAGGACAAAGTTCTCTGATCAAAGCTGCCTTGGGTGATTTTTCCGTTCAGCAGAGGGCAGGGATTTTCAAAGCAATTCCCAGGGCTTTAGCTGTTCCATCCCCCCAGCACGCCCCCTTCATTGCTGCATGTGTCCCTCTGTGCTGTGAGAGGTGTCTTACTTGGCGCCAAATGGGGCATGGAGATGATGAAATCAGGCCCCACAGATTGGTGCCTGAACAGTTTTCTGCCCTCACGTATTCACACGCCAGAAGCCACAAAGAACCCGCAGATGGGCTGGCTAAGCCCATTTCAGGTTTCACGCTCATCTCACACGGTGTCCTCTGGCCCCGCTGCCTTCTCTTCTCTCTTGGGTAGTCAAGGACAAATGCTCTAGTCACCTGGGGCTGTTCTTTCATTCCTGAGCCCCACTGCAGAGGGCCACAGTGCCCTTGGAGCATGTTTATGGGGCAGTAAAACTTTACAGCCTGCCCGCTCTAAACCGTTCCCACATTTCTGAATAGAACGATTTATGACATACAAGACCACTTCGGTCTGCCCTTTGAAAATACCAGCAGATATTAGACCCTCTCAGAAAGGGTCGGCTGAGTTACATTGGCTAACAGCTGGCTTACAGAAACCACATAGAGGCAGAGAGCTAAACTCCTGACTGTGCACAGTTAAGTAAGAAAATGAAACAGGCTTTGATTCTCACATCACTACAGTCGCCCTAAGTTCTCGGCCTCTTCCATGTTGCTTTGGTATTAAATCTGGCACCAAATTGCACCCCTCTACCAATTTTTTGCTTCCCTTTCATGCCTAGGTTGATGGGGATTGTTATGAGCTTCGTCAGCAAATCCTAGAGAATGGATCTTCTTGTGCCACCTTCAGCAGGCAAAACATTAAAACCAGGAAAAAGCCAGCAACTCAATCACAACTCCCAAACAGTGCCCAGGATGAACCAGCTGGCCCAGGAGAAGCATCATCACACACTCAGGAGGGTCCTTACCCGAATTCCAAAACAGCCATCCTTGCGCATCAGAGGTGGGCCCCAGGCTCCTCGAGTACGGAGACTCAGCTCTCTGCAGCCCGCACACAATTAGGCCCATTATAGTCCTCGGGCTGCCGAGTTAAAGAGTGGCCCTTACAAAAATATAAACAGCTTGTCAGCACAGGCCAACGGGGCGGGGCTGCGGTATCAGGGGACAAAGGGAGCCAATGACCAGCCTCTTTGGGCTCTGTTAGCTTAAGATATTGTGTTTCATTCTGAAGTAGGGGAGACTGGGCAAGGAAACACCGAATGGGAAGGGCCAGAGTCCTCATCTGCATAGCGCAGCAGGAGAGGGGTCCAAGCCGGAAACTTTAATCACCGCCTGCAGAAAATCAGTTTAAGGGGGAGTTTGTATGCCTCACCCATACCTTGTTTCTCTGAAAATAGGACCTAGCCGGAAAATAAGCCCTTGCATGATTTTTTTAGGTGCTAAAATATGGCACCTTGACCAACTGAATATTTTAAGCTGAAGGAGTTTATGGAAAAGGCACCCTTCTCCCTGAAACAGGTCATAAAACCCTCATGTGAGGGGTGCGTACCCTCCATATCCTGGAGGAATCATGCTACGGCTTCCTCTTCGGCTAGATCTTATTTTCAGGGAAATACGGTAATAATAGATATTTTAAAAGCCATAGACTCTTGCGTTGCATTAACCATCTTTGGTCTTCCGGGGTTAATAAATGTAGTATTCACTGAGGGACAAAGGAGTTTTTCAATCAAAGGACTAAGTCCAAGGAAGATGGTTTTGTGGCGTATTTGTTTTGCTGACTATAATATCTGATGAGAGGCACCCACTGCAACTACAGAGAAAAGGCTTGATTTGATTGGTAGGCCTTCAGAACCCAGAGAAATGGGTTTATTTTATTTCCCCAATCCGTGTGGCTCGTATTCATTGTTTCAATGCTCGCTTCACCTGATCATACATATGCAAACAAAGCAGGAGTCAGTTCAGTACATTTGGAAGAAGAAGGCCCAACAGCTGTGACTTTTTTCGTTCTCCTGAATGTAACTAAATTCTGCTTTTAAAGCTACTATGCCAGCTTAACCTTTCAATACCCCATAATGGTAACCAAGAACCAGAAAATGACTGTGGCTTTTTTTTCCTTTATATGATTCCTAAGTAATTCAATGAGGTAAAAATAAAGTTAAGAATTATTTGGTTTATTTGTGGTATTGCATAAATGACAGGCATACAAAGTTTGAGAAAATTACAGTCATTACAATTTGGGATAGTCTCATTATTTATAAAAGGAAGAACAGTACCTATTAAAATTAACTAGCAAAGACACAGAAAAATGTTGAAATATACTCATTTTCCATATACCCTATATATCTTGCATGGCTCTTATTTTAAAGTACAGATGATATACAAATGGCCAAAAAGCACATAAAAATGCTCAATATCAGTAGTCATTAGAAAAATGCAAATCAAAACACAATGAGATACCACTGCACAACCATTAGAATAGCAATGTGTGTGTACACACACGTACACACAGAGGGTGCCAAGAAATGTAGACACTATTAAAAGAAAGGAACAAACTGTGTTAAAATTGTAATACTCAATATATATCGATAACAAAAGATAAACACAAGTCACGTTTGACTTCTGCAATTACAAGAGGTGCTCAAAGTGGTTACCATCAGCGTAATTTTAATACAGTTTCTTCCTTTCTTAAAATGTGTATATATTTTTTGGCACTCTCTGTATATATAATATGCTTTATATGATATGATATATATATATGGCTATATACGTATGAATATATATATATATATGTATCCACATATATATAGCCATATATATGTGGATATATTTCATATAAAAACCAAAACAGAAAATAAAAAGTGTTGAGAAGGATGAGGAGAAACTGGAACCTTCATACATTGCTAGTGGGAATGTAAAGTGGTTCATTTGCTGTGGAAAACTATTCTGCAGTTCTTCAAAAAGTCAAACGTAGAACTACCATATGACCCAGTAATCCCACTCCCAAAAGAATCGAAAACAGGGACTCAAACAAATACATGTGTACTCATGTTCATAGCAGCATTATTCACGATAGCCAAAAGGTGGAAACAACCCAAATGTCCATCAACAGATTAATGGATAAACAAATTGTGGGATATACGTAAAATGAAATAGTATTCAGCTACAAAAATGAAATAAGGTATTGATATATATTATAACATGGATGAACCTCAAAAACATGTTAAGTGAAAGAACCCAGACACAAAAGCTCACATATTATATGATTCCATTTATATGAAATATCCAGACCAGATAAATCCATGGAAACAGAAAGCAGATTGGTGGTTGCCAGAGACTGGGAGTGTGAGATGTGGGAAAACTGCTTAATGGATGCAGGACTTTATTTGGGAACTAGATTGAGGTGGTGATTGTACAACGTTGTGAATGTACTATATGCCACTAAATTGTTCACTTTTGTGGTTTTTTGTTTTGTTTTGTTTTGAATAAAAACCTTCAGTACCTTCTGAGTTCAACAGGAGCCTTCCTTGAAAGGTTATCCCACAAGTTTACTGAAGATTTTAAAAAAGACTTACTCAATTCATTCACGCATGCACTGTTTATGCATTGTTCGGCATCTATGAAGCGACAGATACTGTGGGGAGCTGGCTGCCAGGAAACCCACTTGCACCCTCTCCTCTATCAAAGGTGAGAAAGAACAGAACCGTCTAATGGGGAAAGGAAAGTGGCAAGCAGGGTGTGAGAACTAATGTTTGATAAATGGCTGCTTTGTGCTAGGTCATCTCATGCTTGATCCCATTTGTGATTCAAAACCACTTCGCGTGGTGATGGTGGGAATTATTATTCCCATTTTATAGATACAGAAACTGAGAATCAGAGAGTTTAATTAACTGTCCCAAATCACTCAGCCTGTAGGCAATGAAGCCAGGTTTTTTCTATTCTACCATGCTTCTTGCTGAGCAGAGGCATGTGAAAAACTGAATCTACTGGGGAAAAGATGTTTCCCAATGCAAAAGGAAAAATAAATAAATGACTAAAAATTTTAAAGAATTTTAGATGTCAAAATGAACAGTGTGACTCTCTTTCAAGTGGGATGAGGCATAAATAAGGGAGAAAAAGAAAAAACAACTGTCAAACTTTTACTTAGTTTCATTTTCAGAAAACCACCAGAGATCTTCAGAAATGAGGCGTTTTCTAAGTAATCTGACCAGATACCCTCATTTTTCAGATGGGAAATCTGATGCCCTCCAAAGTTAAGTGACAGGCCCAGAGTTACATAGAGTTATATAGTAAGATAGTAGCAAAACCAGGGGTAGGATTCAAGCCTCTTAACCCCTAGCCCAGGGTTCTTTCTTCAATATCATACACAAAAAAATTAAGAAATCAATCCCAGATTAATTTTCACTGAGTATATCTCAAATTCTCTACCTCTCCATAGTATTAGCATACATAATTCCTACTCTTTATAACCTCTGAGTGTAATGACCTACCAAATGTTGGACATTCTCAGTGAGTTTACTATTTCTTTCATCATACATTTTGTTAAACCAATAAATAAGAGGGAGATTTACAAGTTGTAAATCTCTGGGAAAGGACTATATTTGAACTCAGTTCATTTTAACACAGGTAAACCTTTTTAAAAGGTGGCACAGGAAATGAACTGAGAACAAGGAGGAAGGAGAGATTTTGAAAACATAGAAGACTTTGCCAGGCATTTCCTCAAGAAAGCACAACTATGTAAGACTGAAACCCCCTGACCAAGCTGTTCCACACAACCCTGAGGCCTCTCTCTTTCCTGACCATCTTCTCCCTTGGCATTGGCCTATTGCTGTTATTAAAACTAATACACAAAATAATTACAGAGGGAGATGTATGTTCTTTAAAAAGATGGGGAGATGACATCACTACTTTCTAAATTTCAAACCATTAGGTTACGCAATTCAGAAAATTGCCATATGCTCTTTGAGAATGCTCATCATCGAATTAAAATTTTACCCGTGATCCGAAACGGCCGCCTCTTAGTCATCCGCCTCTTGGCAACCTGAGGCTTCAATTACCCATCAGCAGAGCTTCACCCAGCCCTTCTAAAGAGCTGAAGCCCCAGTGAACTGACTTTGTTCAACATCCCACAGTGTACTCACTATCAAACCCCTGATTTGCCAACATACAAAACACTACTGAAGGAAAAATATTACATTGTCTACTGATATTTTCTAAAAAGTGATATACAGGGCTGGCCGAGTGGCGCGATGGTTAAGAACTGGCTTGGGACGCCAGAGGGCCCCGGTTTGGATCCCACATAGGAGGGCCAGTGACACTGCCCTCCACAGCTAAGATGCTGAACAACAGCTCAACCTGGAGCTGGGCTGCTGTGAGTCGCCGGCGACGGCGTAG
>NW_017731408.1:3522748-3539108 GCF_001890085.2 Hipposideros armiger | reverse complement strand
GGCCAGTGAAGCAACGTTCTCCACAACTAGACTGAAGAACAAAATGACAGCAACTTGTCTGTTCCCCTTCCCCCAATTCCCCAGCACTGTTCCCAGCCCCCCAATTCCCGAATAAAAAAATCTTTAAAAAAAAAAGTGATATACAGATAGTATTGGAGTCTCATGTTAAAAGACCATGTAATAATATTGCTTATAGAATTAGGTGAAGCCACACAGAGGCCCTTTGGATAATATATGCATGAATGGTCAGACCCCTTAAGTCTTCCTAGATGATTTTAGATATTACAAACTTCTAAGCCTAAATTATATATTTCAAAAATCTGTTGTTATCTTGTTTAAGGAAATAAAGGGGATACGTAGGCAAAATGGCTTAAAAAAGAGGATAAGCTGAAGATTTAACCATCAGTGACATAGAAGGACTTTGTACTGGGCTGTCGGAAAAGTCATGATGTATTTTTTCTATGTTTTTTGTTGCAAAGATGTGTCATGACTTTTCCGACAACCCAATAGATAGACAGGTGGACTGTAGATAGCTACAATCTTTCCTGACTTTGACAAGGCTTTTGATATTGTTCTGTTTAGCTGTTTCTCAATGCACTGTAAATTATGGATAAACATCACTCACTCATAGGTCAGCCCATGACCTGTTAAGGAGATGAAAAATTCTGAACATATTCCATTAAACTTTCATCACATTCAAATGCATTTATCCTTTGTTGAAGAGGCAATTCATACCTAATTATGTGGATGTTTCATATTTATTATTCTATATGATTTCTTTGTACTTCTCCAAGAAAGACAGTGATGGTAAAGCTTAACATCAGATTTCATATGAAGTTGAGCCGTGAATGAAATTCTGCTAACCATACATCTACATGAATGTACTTTAATTTTTCCAGACTTGCTGGTGGATTTTTACCAGCCTCCTATATAGTCTTTTACTCTGATCCATATGACCAATGGCCCACATTTGTAAAATTATGCATAAAGTTAGGCTTTAGCCGTGGAAAAAAGCAGTAAATTGACTTATATGGTGGGCCAAGCCATGGCCTTGGGTCCATTTGCGCTTCACCCAGTCTATTGAGATAAACCATGACAAGCTTCAACACCACAAAGTTTTTCAATTAGCTGGTGAAGACTATGAGTGAATTTGCTGAAAACCTAATTCAGGATTAATCTCAGGACCTATATAATAAAGGGTTGTTCTAGATCCAAGTGTAATGCAATGTTTTCACCAATGATCCAAATGATGGAAGAAAATGTACCATTCATTTTGAGGAAGCTGCAAGATGAGTCACCCCTTCAGAAGTGGGAGCAAAACTTAATAATAATGGTAATAATATGTATACAGCATCTGCTATATGGCAGGCCCTGTTCTAAGAGCATTTACATGTATTATCTCATTTAGGGTCCAACTGACCCTAGGCGGTAGGTACTCACATTCATTTTACAGATGAGGAAATGGAAGCTTAGAGAATTTAATACACATTCATCTAGATAGAAGTCGACTACCAACAGAATAAAATTCCAAAAGGATTAGTTCAGAGAAGGAAAAACAAACAGCAGAAATAAGATATGGGGGTAGAACTAAGGAGAGGTAGGAATAAAAATACTGAGAGGCCCTGTACTACTTACGCCGTAACATACAAGCGTAAAACAACAGAAATTTATTCTCTCACAGTCTGGGTGCCAGCAGTCGAAAATCAAGGTGTTGGCAGGGTTTGTTCCTCCGAGAGGTTTTGCCTTTGTCACTTGGTTTAAGATGAGGAGAAAGCACCCCTTCCCCCTGCCATGGTTCAGGGTGGGACAGAGAAGCTCGTACCCTGACAGTCTCTCTCACAGTGCAAAGAAAACCTCGAGGTGTGTGATGGCGTTAGTGTCACAAAATAGTTTCTGGTCACCCCTTAGCAAGTCCCTCACAGTGGGCTTGTCTTGCTTTGGATCATGTGTAGATGGCATGTACTAATTTTTTCTTCACCTTTAGGGCCTCTGTTTACATTGATACTGAAAGCATTCTGTTTTAGCATTCTAATTATATATTTATATATATATATATATTACATACATATATATAAAATTTTGTGACTGTAAATAAATTCTGGTATTTCCACGAAAATACTGCTCCAACATTCTGAAATGAAAACTGATCATATTTGTGACATGGTAATAGATCCTTAATTAGAGTTATCTTCATATAGAACTTTCTTTTTCTAAACAATCTGTTTTACAAGCAAACTTTGGATTTTTAATATTATGCATTTTTTCATAGTACAAAAAATAGCCTTCACTACTTTGTGGTAGGGGATTTTATTAGAATCTATTGCTTTTTCTGGAAAGTACTAATACATGTAATATCATCAATCTATTTAGGCAACCCTGACAATTTGTGTTCTCTTCAGGCCAGCTTCCAGCTGTAGGCAAAGCTTTTTTTTTTTTCTCTCTCTCTTTTTTCTTTTTCTCACTCTTTCCCTTCTGGCCATTTCGTAAGCCCGGGAAGAGCAGACTCTTTGTGATATGAAGAGACACGTAGCAGACAAGGTGTGGCTCCAATTCAGTCGGAGGACATGGAAGAATGGCCCAGGCTTGGGAGGGCAGCGCTACTGCTTTCAGGGACTTGGCAGCTGGGACAATACTTGAAAAGCGGCTCTCAGTGGCAGCCGGCTGGCATCTTAGGTTCTGTGTAATTCTAGAAGATTCTGCTCAGGGCTGTCCCTGGAGTCCTAACAAGAATTCCTTCCTTAATGACAAAGCATGAGAATGGGGCCCTTCTAGCTCCTTTTACAGGTTTTATGAGGGAGAAATGGTTCCATGTTTTAAAGGTTCACCTGAGGTACAAGCACTCTTTCCTAGAAAGTCTCTTTTTAAATCTCCCATATTTCTTCTTTTTTTTCAAAGCATGAAATCCTGAAGAAGACAGTGACATCCCAACTTTAGCCTTCCGTTTAGTTAGCGTCCCTGAATCACAGAATGGCAGAGACAATGTAACCTAAGAGGTCATTACGTCATAGATAAGTAAACTGTGTCCCAAGGAGCTGAAGTGACCCAGTTCCCACCACTCAAACCGGACTGTCCCTCAGGCTGTCACATAGCTTCTCAACCTCGGCACTATTGATATTTTGGGCCGGATAATTCTTTGTTGTTGGGACAGTGCATTGTAGGGTGTTTATCAGCATCCCTGGCTTCTATTTACTAGTTGCCAGAAGCACCTCTTCTTCCTCCTTCATTGTGACAGCCAGAAATGTCTCTAGACATTGCCAAATGTTCCATGATTTTGCCCGCAGGGGAAAAATCAGCTCTGGTTGAGAACCCCTGGTCTAGCAATTCTCTCAGCCCTTGCTCACAGCGCTCTAAGGAACAGTCAGTTTTAATAACAACAGCACCTTCCTTAATTCCCTTCCCCTCATTGGCTGCTCATTGAACCCAATCTTTCTTATCAAACTACTCCTGAAGTGAGCACCCTTGTCATGAAAAACCTCTCTGGTTCTGCAATTCTCCTCACGTAATTTCCCGTGTCTATGTCCTGTCTACCTGCCTCCTTTCTGAGCTCCCTTATTCTGGAGGCACATTCTTCCTGATTAGCATAATCCATCCCAGAATTATCCCCACTATACACAGTGCTGGGGACAAAGCAGAAACACAATAAATGTTATTGGCTAAACAACTCCTCCGTGAGGCCTGGCTCTTTTCAAACACAAAGGCACAGCTGCTCAGATCACACATATAGACATCCGAGCAAACGTGAAAGGAAGATCCCTGGAAAATGACTGACTGGCAGTCCCCACTATGGTTCCAGATGCATATAGTTACACTGAGAATGCAGGGGGCACAGCCGAGTACCCTCAAGCCAGGGACGCAAAGCCTCTAAGATGGACATTCTTTTCACATTATATATGTGAGGTTGGAACTGAGTAAACTTGGAGTAAAAAGGCCCACAAGGTCAAAACTAAATATTCTGACATTCCCAAATTTTATGATAAGTGAATAGCTGTTTTGATGAGGAGCCTGTCATTCAAGGCACGAACCACAATGGGTGCTCTTTGGGCCAGTTGTTGTGAAAAGAAAGAATCAACAGTGTTCTCAGGAAACTAGAGTGAAAATGACTCATTCATTCACTCATTCTTTTTTAAATCATTAAATACATAGAAAGACAAAAAATGGAGACAAAGGGCAAATCGCTGTGGAACAGTGCTGCCAAGGGAACACCAAGAATGTCTGTCTAGGGCCGGCCGAGTGGCTCAGTTGGTTAAGAGCTCGATCAAGAGTTTGAGCTCTGAGCAACAGCGGTTCGATGCCCAGCCTGAACTGAGCTGCCGCTAAGATGCTAATAGGTAGCAGGATGGCTCAGCTTAAAGAAAACAAAGAAAAAAAAAAAAGGAATGTCTGTCTAGGAAATTTGTCCTAGAAAATGGTCTTTGTACATGGAATAGGACACCACTTACACTATTTGACTCCTACGAGAAGGAATGACATTCCCCGCCATGGGGAAAATGGCAAGGGCAGATAGATGCTCTGGATGGAAATGCTCAGCAGACATAAGGCTGGCAGCTGGGTCTGTGCTTCCGATGAGGTTGCTCATCTCTGAGAGACCCCACTCCACTTTCTCAGGACAGGAAAAAGCAGCAGTGTTGATGGCAATGACCTGAATTCCGAAGGGCCAATCCTCGCCATGCACCCATCCAATGGAGTTTCGCCTTTGGGTCAATCACAGGTGAGCAATGCTGAGCTCACCTATCCTTAAACCAGGGATTGAAAACCCACCCAGGCAACAGGCAGGGAGAATGGGGCTCTCCTCAAAGTGCCCAGAGGGCTTCTTGTCACTAAAGCCACTCCTACCCTCCTTGTTGTGGACTGAATATTTATATCTCCTCGAATCCTGTGCTGAAGCCCTAACCCCCCAGTGTGGCTGTTTTTGGAAATGGCACCCCTAAGAAAGTAATTAAGGTTAAATGAGGTCATAACGGTGGGGCCCTGATCCAACAGGATTAGTGTCCTCATAAGAAGAGACACAAAGAACTCTGGTTCCCTCTCTCCACGCACGTACAATGAGGAAAGGTAAGGACATAATTAGAAGGTGGATATCTCCAAGCTAGCAAGAGGACCCTGTCCAGGATCCAGCCATGCTGGCTTTCAGACTTCCGGCCTCCAGAGCTGTGAGAAAATAAATTTCTGTTGTTTAAACTACCTAATCTGTGGTGTTTTGTTTTGGCAGCCCTAGGACGCTACTGTAGTAAAAAGAACAACCTACTCCCCCTCCCCCATGAACTAGAATCCCTGCCCAAGGTGAAAGGCCCTTAGTTCACCCATTCCCTCTGGAGGCTCATCCCCATGCACCCCCCCTGCCCCTTCACAGACACTGCATTACTGAGTAGCTGCTGGTTTACCCTGACTCTCCCACTTAGACCCTAGGAAGCTGGCGTTCTTATCCTCATTTTACAGAAGAGAGAGCCGAAGCTCATAACAGTTAAGAAACTTCCCGAAGATAAGACTGACCTAAGCGGTGGGGCTGGAACTAGAATATAGGTCTGAGGGTCCCTTAAGATTGTCTGACTTGCACCAAGGGATCCTACTCTCTGCTCAGTGTGTTTTTGCTTTTACTGATCTCTGAACTTCTTGCATATTCCTTCATTGGGTATCCTTGGCTCTTGGTCATCCATAGGACCTGCATGTGAGGTCCTCTCTCTTGGCTGAGCTTCCTACGCTGCTGTGAACTCAGATGCACTAACCTAGTCCCAATCCCACATCGTCCTTCTCCCTTCCTCTACAGCCCTCTGGGCAATCCTGTCCCACCCTTTGGGTGTGGCTCAGATTCACAGAACCTATGTTCAGAGCTAGGGCCGCAGACAAAGTCCGTGTTCTTGTTCTAACCTTTGTCACCCTCTTAATGCAGCCTCCCTCCACTTCTCAGACACATTCTCAGCAGATGACTTTTTCTACTACTTTACATAATACATGCCCTCAAGGAACATTTATATTCTAGCTGGGGCAATGGTGCGTTGTCATGGGAATATGAAAGAGCGCAATTGTACGATCATGAAGACAAGGCTGAGGGGTGAGAAGCAGCCCATGCCTCATCGCCCAGTGTGGGAACAGACCTTGAAGAAGGAAGGCTGTGTGCTCAGAGGAGAGAAAGGTGCCTGTGTACCTGCTCGGGCAGGAAAGGCCCTGGAGCAGGTGGGATCTGTGGCAGCATCATGCAGTGGGGCTCCAGTTTTGGGGCCAGATACCAAGAGCCACCCTTGTCATTCACCCATTCATTCATTCATTCACCAAATCTTTACTGTATTTCAGGCACTATCCTGGGTGTTAGAAATACAATAGTGAATAAGTTCCCTAGGGAAATCAGATAAGAAGCTAATAAGATCACAGGGTGGGACAATGGTACTACGGGACTGGAAAGACATCTTGAGGAGGTGGAGGGGGGGAGCATCCCAGGCAGAGGGGGGGATTGCCCTGAGCCCGGGAAGCACTGTTTGACAATCAGGAACAAAAGGAGGTAAATGGGGCTGGAGGACAGTAACAACTATTACAATTTAACTCAAGAATTAAATTATTTTGAGACACCTAATGGACTCTGGGAGAGATCCACAAAGTCACAGAATGAACCATTCTGTATTGTAGGCACCCCAAATCCTGAAAAGGAACCCTTGTTCTTAACACTGACACTGAGGGATGCCTCCTGTTTGACCGGCACTGTGCTCACTGCTTTGCTTTTCATGTATCTGCTCACTCAATCGTAGTAACAGTCCTAGGCGGTCCGTTCTATTTGTAAATGAGAAAACTGAGTCACCGACACACACTGGCCAGGGTCACACAGTTGAGACTCGGCAGAGGGGGTCTTGAACCCATGCCCTTGGGCTCCAGGGCTGTGCTCAGCCCAGACAGCACACCGCCTCTCATGTCTCCTTTGCTCCAAGGAGCCTGTCTTGGACTCCAATCTCTTCACTATTTCCAAGGTCTATGATCTCTAAAAATATCTAGTGTCTGCAGATTCAATGGTATCTGGCTGCAGCCTCAGGAGGCACACCTCCTCAGCACCCCCACCCCCTGCCCCCTTCTGGTTTCCCTTCTGATTCTGAACCAAATGGCTTCTTTCTCATTTCCTTCTATTGCTCATTATCTAAGGGCCTCAGTTTCCTCACCTGTAAAACGGGCTGCTGCAAGCCCTCAGTGGACTGTGCCTCGCTGAGCCCTTCCCTTGCTTCCCTTTCAAAGACGCAGCAAGTGTCAGAGGTGAGGAAGAAGCGAAGCTGTTCACTGGGATTCAGCCTGCTAATTAGGATTCAGTCACACCACTTTCTAGAGCACGCCCATGTCTAAAAGCAAAGCGCTCCGTTGCCAGGCCCTCAGGGTAGGGAGTCAATGCCAGACAACCATCTGGGGAATGGAAACATCTTCTGACCCCTGGGCAGCACCTCTCCCCATCACCTGGGGAGAGGAAGGGAGTCAGGAGCTGGGTGGAGAGAGGGGGAGGCACCTGAAGGCCCCCAGGAAGCGCACGCCCTGTGCATGCCACTCCCAGTACTGGTGTATGGGAAGCTGCGACTGAGTCCTCACAGAGGGGAAGGCTGCCAGGGGCCTGTCACTGCCACTGCCCCCTTCTGCTCCCTGGCCCTGTACTCCACACATCCTTTCCCCAGTGGACCGCGAAGGTTGAAAGCCAGAGCTGTTTTTAGTCTGGGAGGCGGCAAGCTTCAGGACCACAGGCTTCTCACAATCTGGAAGGCCTTTGTTTGGAGTAAGTCTGACTAATGCATCCACTGGGGCCTGGAGGGCTCATTATGTAAGCGTTGGCTCTTGTTATCGCTATTATTACAATTATAAATGCTCATTCTCCTGAGGTCCCCTTCCTCAACCCTTATCACCTTTCTACACCCCCGGAAGGCTCTATGTGACACTTGAGACAAGTATATAAGCACATCTCTTTGAGGGCAGGGTATCCCCAATACTCAGAACAACCTGGCACTAAGTGAGCACTTGACATATATTTACTGAATGAATGAATGAATGAATTGCGCTGTGGGGTGCCTAAAGGAGTTAGCAGGAGTGGTTAGTATTTTTCCCAAGGGACTATCAAAAAATATTTTGGGCATGACTGTAACCCTGAAAACTTGCCTTTCAAAGGCTATGTGCTCTGAAAGCTAAGACATGGGACCTGGCAGCCCTTGTCTCTGCTTCCGGCCATGTCCCAATTAGCTGCATGACCTGAGGCTGTCTAGAGCTCCATTTTCCTGATAAAAATAATAATACTCACATCCTAGGGGTATGATAAAAATTAATGAGATGGTATGTGAAATGTGCCATGAGCTTCACAAAAGAAAACCTTACAGTATTATCCAACAAAATTATTAAAAGTGTACACAAAAAAAATCATCGAGTTAATGGGGCCGTTAATTTTCCGAAGACAAAGTATTGCTCTTGTTTTAGATTGTTTCATAGAGGCAAAGTTACAGCTTTATCAGTTAGTTCTCTGAAGAGAAAGCAAATGTATTTTAGTGAATGCAGGTTTCAAATAGAAAGTGAAAATATCTGTCCTCATCTCCTCATCAGCTAAAATAAAAGTTAATTTAGTATTCTGAGAATTTGACGTGGTTTGGAAGAGAACTCCAGGGCTCCACAATGCCTGTCCAGTTAACCATTACAAAGCTAGCAACCAAAGTCTGACAATTAAAGGTTGTCCTCCTCCTAAACAGACATCCTACACACAGGGCAGCTGGCCATCTGCATTCAGGTCCCTGGTGTGAGCGCTGCAGGGCAGCGGATGTCCTGCCGTTTACACCCACAGCCACTGCTATCCAGCTCTGCTATGATACGGCGACAAATAAGGTGTTGATTTTCTAACCATCCCTTCAAAAACACTCAGGTGTTGTGTCTCAGATAACCATGGTAAAGGTGGTATTTTTTATTTTTAAAGATTTTTATTTTATTTTATTTTATTTATTTATGTATTTATTTATTTTTATTGGGGAATTGGGGGAAGGGGAACAGACAAGTTGCTGTCATTTTGTTCTTCAGTCTAGTTGTGGAGAACGTTGCTTCACTGGCCCAAGTTGGCACCATCATTGCGCTCTTCCCGGGCAAGGCAGATCCAGTCGCCGGCTTCTGGATGGCCGCTCACTGCGGCTGCTGGCCGCTCACGCTGGCTGCTGGCTACACACGGTAGCCCATGGCAACCCACTGCCACAGGGGCTGCAGCCTACGCCGTTGCCGGCGACTCACGGCAGCCCAGCTCCAGGTTGAGCTATTGTTCAGCATCTTATCTGTAGAGGGCAGTGTCACTGGCCCTCCTATGTGGGATCCGAACCGGGGCCCTCTGGCATCCCAAGCCAGTTCTTAACCATCGCACCACTCGGCCGGCCCAAGGGGGTATTTTTTTAAAAAGAAAAATCCAAATTAAAAGGAAGTATTATTATCTGCATACCTACTTTGTTGTCACTTCTAACTTTTGTGCTTCAAATTCCAGAAATCGGAAATTCTCCTGCAGTCAAGCTCAATTCTAGGCTCCTGAATGTAGCTGCTTTCCCCGATGCATTTTCCTAGACCTACCATACAATGACCAGACAAGCCCCTTCCCATTATTCCCAATCCTGCTTCTCGGCGTTCTGCCTGCTGTGGTCACAGTGAGGCCATCGTTACTGCAGTGTTAGAAATTCTCACCTATGCAGCAGTCAAGAGTGGAGAATGCTGTCCTGTGCACACCATTTCCGATAACTGCCTGATGGAATCAATATATTGGAAAAAATTGCATGGGCACTTGACAAAGAGGTGGAAACGGGAATCATTTAAGCCCCCTGAATGTAACCAGCCATTCAAGAGTTGCTAGAGTTTTATTCAGATACGTATAGTTAATCACTATCTTAAATGCATTTGATAAAAGTGACTTAGGAGATACGATTTGTTGATCCTTGAGAGTTTATTTTCATCTTACCTGTCTTTACGGCAAAGCAGCAAGTCTCTGTATCTCTCACCTTGGATACAAGGTGGGCACACAGAAGGCATTCAATATACATTTGTGTGCTGAAGGAACAATTATGATCTAAACCAGACTCTCATCAATACAGACACCATTCCAGACGATGTCGGGAGTAAAAACCTCCTGAAAATTGGGCATCACCAACTCCCGCCATGAAGTGCTTCCACAGTTAGTTAAAAATCACTATAGTGGGCCTTTTGAGCTTCCTTTGCTCAGCCCACTCCAAACTCTTTGGAGTGTACTTTCTCTTCTGATAATGGCCCTTGAGCCATTCTCTACTGCTCGGGCCCACTTCTGCTTCTTTGAAATGTATTTTTACTTCTAATAAACTCCTTTTCTGCAACTTAAAAAGAAAATCACTGTAATGGACAACTGCCCCGGTTTCTCAGAAAAAAAAAAAAGAAAGTCAATCTCATTAAAAGGGGAGGAGGTGGGAGACTCTAGGAAAAAAATGCAAGAGACAGACCAAATGCAACATGCACATAATTTCCATTCTGATTCCACAAATTAACTATAAAAAGATGCTTTTGAGATAATCAATTTGAGTATGGACTAGGTATTAGATAATGATAAAAGTTATTGTTAATGTTTTAGGTATGATAATTATGTGGTGGTTATGTTTTTTTAAATCCCTTTTCTGTTATCCATATTGAAGTATTAAGAAATGAAATGACATATCTGGGATTTGCTTTCAAATAGAACAGGAAAAAACAAAACATAGCAAAAAAAGTTGGCAAAATGTTGATAACTATTGACACTAGCTTTGGGTTCATCAAGGTTTGTTATGCTATTCTTTCTACTTTTGTGTAACGTTGAAATCTTCCAAAAGAAAAATATTTGAAAAGGTACTGAAACCACAATCTCCAACCTTTGAACTAGAATGTGTCATCTTTTTTTTCATTAGCTCATTCAGTGCATACTTACTGAAACTCTACTATGTTGAAAGCATTGGGGTAGGAACTGTGAGGGGTCCATAGTGACATAAGACATGATCCAATATCTATATGTCTAGGATAAATATCTATAGTAGTTGATATTTGACCACATTGGCATGGAAAACCCTAATCCTTCCCAGATATTGGATATGCTAATCTGCGGCCAACTGCCTCCATTCTAAAGCTGGATACACCCTTTACTAACCAGGCGATCTTGGGCAAACCACTAACCTTTTCTCAACCTCCAGTTTCTCATTTATAAAAAAAAAAATAGCTAATGGTAGTACTCCCTTCATAGGCTGGTCATGTGTATTAAATAAGATAATACTAGGCCCAGCCTAGTACCTTCATAGGCTATTGAGAAGGAGTCAATAATAATAGTTAACATGATTTTCTGGTTATGAGCAGCCCACCAGAAGCCCTTCATGAGATTAGAAACAGGTGGTCCTTTCTCAGGGCTGGAATAACTCTGAACAAGGGCGATGGGCTTGGTGGGTGAAGAGATGGCTGGTTTCACCCCACAGGAGGCTCCCTTATGTAGGGCTCCAGGTTATGTTATATGTAGGGCCTCTGAATAGGTTTCCCAGGCCCACCCTGATCTGAATCATATTTCCCAAAAGAAATAAAAGCTCCAGCGTTTGCCTGTGATTGAGCATGTGGGTGAATGTGTTCAGCACTCAGAAAGCAGGTGCTTGGTGTGAACCAACTTGTTTGGTGGCAGGATTGCAGGGTTTTAATAAAAGCATCTATGCAGTAGATGGTTTACAACTAACTCCCCCCAACACTACCCGCCTCACGCCCACTCTGCTCCTCCACCAGGCTGGAGTAGGGCTAAACATGCCATTTCTGATGGATTTTAAAATTGTACAGATGCTCCTTGACTTATGTCCCAATAAACACAGGGTAAGTTGAAAATATTGTAAGTAAAAAATGCATTTCACGAACCTACCCTACTGAACATCATAGCTTAGCCTAGCCTACCTTAAACATGCTCAATGAAATATCCAAAAATCACTGGAAACACAGTGCACTGGAGTATCGGTTGTTTACCCTCATGATCGTGTAGCTGAGTAATCTCACTGACACTACCAAGCATCACGAGAGAGTATCGCATCGCATATCATCAGCCCAAGGAAAGACCAAAATTCTAAGTATGGTTTCTACTGAATGGTATGGTTTTCACACCATCATAAAGTCAAAACATTGTGAGTCTAACCATTGTAAGTTGGGGATTGTCTGTATTCTCATTTCTCCTAAATGGTGGTAATAGGGATGGTGACTAATGTATTAATGTAGATTAATTTGAATGTTTCACTTGAAATGAAAGGTACTTTATCACCAGACTTGATGACACTTTGTCTTGCTTTGTTCCCTCCCCTCCTTCTCTTCCCTCTCCTCTTCTCTCCCTTCTCTCCCCGCTCTTTCTCCAAACAAAAGGCTCACACTGTTAGCCCCGACAAGCAGGCCATTCTCTTCAGCATATATTTTGCTTTGCTGGATTGAAATGTACCATGCACATCCCAGCTGCGGGCGCCACTGATGCTTCCATGGACAGTCAGTCACACAAGTGCACATCTGTCTTGTTGACGCAGATGAAGCTACAACGTGCCTGATTGTATGGAAGCCATTGCAGAGAGACACATGCCTTGTTCACGCAAAGGACTGTGCTGTAAAGGGAAATGTACATGGCTCACATGTGCACCATATTTAGGCATGAGTCAATGCCACGCATAGACGGTCAGAATCAAAAATGCAAATCCATTCCAATTCCATCTGGAAGGCTGGAGAAATATTTCACAAAGTTTGTGTTTTTGTCAATGTTATGGCAAAGGATCACAGGGAGCCTTCAGCAATACGAAAATCTTTACATATGCTATGGTTTAGGAAGAATATCTTTTTGAGTAAAACCATATATATATATATATATATATATATATATATTCATATATACCCCATATACTCACACATATACATTTGGATACATTTATAAAACTTGAATCACACCAGAAAAATGACAGGTAAAAATGCTACTTCAAATAGTCAAGTAAAATTAAACCAAAATTCATATACCAAGGTAAAATGTGATAAGCAGGGCATACGAGGTGGGACAATTAAGTTCATGAATTCATCCTACGGTAGAAAAAGTGCTACATCCCTCATTGCTGAATATCACTATGATCACCTTTGAAGTACTCCCCTTGGGAAGCTTTGCACCAACACCAGCACCTAGTCCACCCTTCAAAGCAATTTGGGAACTCTTTTTCTGGAATGGCCATCAGAGCTGTCATCGTATTACCCTTGATGTCCTGAAAGTCATCAAAATGTCTTCCTTTCAACAGTTTCTTTATCTTCAGGTAAAGAAAGAAGTCATTGGGGGCAAGATCAGGTGAGTAGGGAAGGTGTTCCAATACAGTTATTTGTTTACTGGCTAAAAACTCCCTTTCAGACAGTGCCGTGTGAGCTGGTGCATTGTCATGATGCAAGAGCCATGAATTGTTGGAGAAAAGTTTGGGTCTAATTTTTTCATGCAGCCTTTTCAGCACTTCCAAATAGTAAACTTGGTTAACTGTTTGTTTAGTTGATACAAATTCATAATGAATAATCCCTCTGATATCAAAAAAGGTTAGCAACATCATTGCAACAAATTCGTAAACTTAATTGTCAGACCTCGTATTACGCAGTTTTTCTTTGAAAAATCCAATAACTAAGACTCTTGCCTCCCAGATAACAAATGTAAGGATAATTAAAGTAAACATGATATGTGAAATCTATACATTACAGCATAGTGCATGAGCCCACATTTTCTGAGGCATGCCAGTTACAATGATACATTTCTTTCAATAATCTGCCTGAAATAGTGGGCCCAACTCTGTCATGAATAACAACCTCTCTGTTCTTCAATATAGATTGACTTCTTGAAGAGAACAAGTTGCCTCCACTACTACAGAATTTATATCAAACAAATCTTTTAAAGAATTTTGAATAAGTACTAGATTAGAGCTGAAAAAAATCAACACTTTGAGAATGTATTTTAAAGAATTTTTAACAATGCAATTAAATCAACCACTATTTATTACTTTCTAATTTAAGAAACATTAATTTATATCTTTAAGCCTATTCAACCAGTTTTATTTGTGAAAATGGAAAGTTAACATTTTGAGTTATTTCAAAGAAAGTGTAGTTCTAATCTCAATTGTGTTTAATATGTGTAGTAGTATGGCCATTTTCTTCTAACTCTGTGCTTTCTACTGCTTGCCTTCAGTCACTTTATAGCTATATACAATTTTTTTCTAGTTTCAAAAGCAGTGAATGCTCTTCGCAGCAATTCAATTTTTAACTAATTATTCTACCACACAGAAATGATTACTTAACAATTTAGTATCATCCCAGATGGTTTTCTAGACAAACATTAAAACAGTGCTTATTAAAACAAACCGATGCACAGTAATTTATAACTTCTTTTACCTTTCTACCAATAACATATCATGCATAACTTTTCTTATGGAAAAATTTAGTTCTATAAGCTCATTTTGCAGTGTGTAGTTGCATAGTATGCTGTTCTATAGATGTAGAATAATTTATTTGACCACTCCCCTAATGTGGGTAAATTAATATTATAGACAAATGCAAAAGGAAAAAAAAACACCAAAAAACCCTATCCTATACATTCACTTTTGCAAATTTAAGTAGCTGGCTATATTTTCCCTGTTTTTAAAAAAATCACCATAGATAAATCAATTAAAATTAGCAAATGAGGGGGCCAGCCAAGTGGCTCAGTTGGTTGAGAGCATGAGCTCTAAGCAACAGGGTTGCCGGTTCGATTCCCACATGGGCCAGTGAGCTGCATTCGAGCTGAGCTCCCACTGAGCTGCCAACAGGTGGCAGGATGGCTCAGCTGGTGAGAGCACATGCTCCTAACAACAAGGTTGCGGGTTTGACTCTCGCATGGGATAGTGGGCTACACCCACCCGCAACTAAGATTGAACAAGTCACCTTGAGCTGAGTGGCTGCAAGCTGCCAACAGGCGGCCGGATGGCAACTGGACTTGGGAGCTGAGCTAGCTGGGCCCTCCACACTTAAGACTGAAGGACAACAACTTGGCTGTTTCCCTTCCCCAATTCCTCAATAAAATCTTTAAAAAAAAAATTAGCAAATGAGACTTGGAAAGTACGTGTTTTCATATTTTGTATTATTTAAACATATTTTGTCATTTTCTATGCTTCTGAGCCAGAAAACATACAGAAGACAAATTCTAGGTGGAGGGATTTAGGACCACTTTCAAAAACCCCTGCAAACCTACTCCCATTTGGGGACAGAACCCCTGACCTTTCTCCTCCCTAAATTGTGTTGTTTGTGAAGGTTTGACCACAGTGCACCTGCATCTCTCCTCTCCTGCACTTTTCTCTGACCAGTTACTCCTCTTCTTCCATTCTCACCGTGGGAGGGGTATGGTTCTCTGTCACCCCATGGTCTTATATGCAACCCAGAGGCAAAGAGAATTCAAGCTGAGAAATAGACATGCTAATTCTAGGTATGGCAGTGAACTGAAAACAGATACCTTCTTAAAGACACCAAGGGTAAAGCCAAACATGGAAACTGAATACCATTTCAAAATAAACATTATTTCTTTGCCACTTTGTTAGACAGCTTTTGATCCTTTTGTAACACAAAATTTTCATTCAGGATTTCTTTCTATGTTGCAATTTGCCACTGCATCATCCTTATGTCATGGTACATATTTTCAATGGCCTATTTGTTTAGAGGCTTTTTCCTTTTCTTATTGCCAATTCTGTGAACAATGAGTTACTTCAGTGAGAAGCGCCATACCATCTTTGCAGAAAGATCATGTATGCAATTGTATTTCTTTGTGCTTTCATTGGTTTGGTTGGTGTATTATAAAAGAAATCATTTTTAAAAATACAAAATAGATAGCCCAGGTTAAAGAGAAATAAAATTCAAATGTGCTTTTTTTCCTCACTGGGCATTTATGGTTCATTTTCAGCCTGGAGTCAGCAGCCACAGGGCTTAGGGAACTTGACCAAGGTTAGACAGCTAGTAACTAGTGGGGACAAGATTTGAACTGAAACATTCTGGCTTCAGAGTCCAAATTCTTGATATTACTATATGGCTGATTCTACCACACACACCCAGCTCTGTGGTTAAGTAAAAAGTTAAAATAATAATAATAATAATAATAATAATAATAATAGCCTCTACTCGAGAAGAAAAATTTAATCTGAAGTCACCAGATAGACTCCTGGGAATCAGAAGCACACCAAGCTGAAACCTGGAGATTAAAGTGAAGTCTGCATAATTTATACTATATACTGAATGCAGGCATTCCAGATTCTGTACCTTTTCATACTCTCAGGATGGTGGAAATTAATTTTATCCACCCAAAGCAGAAGAATTCTTAGAAGACTCCTTAGTCTTAGAAGAAACTAAATGTCCACAC
>NW_017731408.1:3518865-3519783 GCF_001890085.2 Hipposideros armiger | reverse complement strand
GTGAGCTGCAGTGAGCTGCAGTGAGTGGACATCCAAGGGCCGGTGACCGATCTGCCTCACCTGGTAAGAGCACAATGATAATACCAGCATGGGCCAGTGAAACAACATCCTCCACAACCAGGCTGAAGAACAAAAGGACAACAACTTGCCTGTTCCTTTTCCCTGATCCCCCAACGCTGTTCCCCTCCCCCAATTCCCCAATAAAATGTTTTAAAATAATAATAAATAAATAAATAAATACAACTTAAATCACAAAACAGGGACATGTGTATCAGGTTTCTTTACTTCTCAGCCATGTTTTAAGATGTAAATTTAGAAAATTAACTCCAGAGTACACAATAAGAGATATGATTTTGGAGAATTAATCATCTACAATTTCCAGAAATTTACAGAAACCACCTATTTGCATTAAATCAACTATACAAAGTAGCCTTGTGTATAACTCCATGCACTTGGGTAACATAAAAGTTATTTTCCCCATAAGTTCTTGGAGAAAGTAGGTTCTTACATGTTTTAGGGTTCCATCCTCAAAAAAATATCACCCCTATGAAAGATACCCTCTTATCCCTCAACTCTGGAGAGCATGGTCTGTGTCTCAACTCCTTTCTTTAATTCACTTGGTTCAGTGGTAACTGACCACTTGGGCACAAGTGGCCAAAGCAAGATTCACCTCAAGTCACATCCTGGTTTCAAGCCCTGTGGTCTGTTGGAGCTGCCTCACTGGGAAGAAGAGTCTTGCTAATTAGAAAGGTGTCATTTCCACTGAAGCCTATAATAATAGAGACCTACCCCTGCAATCCCACTTGCTCTGCCTCAGTTCAGACTACTATTTTGCATTTACTCATTTATGGGTCCTCTTGACTGGGCCATGAGCTGCCTAGACATCTGATCAAACATAATTCTAGATGTTTCTGCAAG
>NW_017731408.1:3516173-3517140 GCF_001890085.2 Hipposideros armiger | reverse complement strand
TTTTTTTTGTTGGATTATCTCAGAAATGCTTATTCCTAGAACCTTGAGGGGTTGAGGTGGGGAGTGTCAGAGAACACAGCTTACTGAGGCAGTGATTATGTTTAACAAAGAAATTAAGGACATTAAGGAGGGGAAGTGTGGGGAGAAAGATTTCAGAGAAACACTTCACTCAGAAAGTTCATAAAAAGATGCTTCAAAACCAAAAGCGTGAAGATTACAACTGACTCATGTTCTAAAAATTGCACCAAACAGTTCTGGAAAATTGTAAAACAGAGATATAACAATGGAAGCATATTACTCACTGCCAAACCGAAAACATAGTAAAGTTGTAACTTTCACTTACGATGGCTAAAAATAAAGGGCTGTGGGGAAATCACCAAGAAGAATAATGTACTAGTAGAAACTAGGTGATCCCACACTACATTAATAAAAAATTTCTGAGTATTGAATTTTCACAGAGTTCATCTGTCACAGAAATAGCTGGCAGTCACAGCTTATTATATCATTAAACTCAAAGCTACCATTAGTTCTCCAGGAAAGGCTAGAGTCCAATGTGGTGCTAACCGTTGACCACAGTGTACTGACAAACCATCTTGGGAGATGGTCTTCTCACAGATTCAGAGGACTGTATTTCAATTCTGATTAACTTGTTCAAGTAAGAGAGTTTAAATTATAAACACCCCCAAAAAGAAGAAAAAGACATCCAAGCAGAAATCCAAATGGTCATACAGGAACTTGTAAAAATTCAGTAAGCTTTGTATATAAGTGGTACAAGAAAGTTTTCATTTCCTAAAGATTCTACAGAGGTTCCATATTGTCTTGGGAACAAGTTCAACGTCCTCATTCCGATATTGAAACTGAGTCCCATCTTACATCTTTGTCTTGCTAACCATACTCAGCACAGGTTAAACATCTGTGTTCCATGAACCACACTGGACCCTCTACATCAATCTTTTATGTTCCTTAA
>NW_017731408.1:3514691-3515622 GCF_001890085.2 Hipposideros armiger | reverse complement strand
GGTGAACCTTATCCAATCAGTTGAAGGGCTGAATAGAACAAAAATGTGAACCCTCTCCTGAGTAAGAGAGAGTTCACCAGCAGACTGCCTTTGGACATCATATGAAACATGGTATCTTCCAGCCTGACACCTTTTGAACTAGAATATTGGCTCTCCCTGGGTCTCAGCCTGCTGGCCCACCCTGCAGGCTGAACTTGCCAACCTCCATAATCATGTGAGCCAATTCCTTCTAATAAACAAACAAACAAGTAACTAAATATCCCATTGGTTCTGTTTCTCTGGAGAACACTGTCTAATATACTCATTCAAACAAATTATTATTTAACACAGACCATTGCCAAGCAGTAAGCTCAGCGTCAGGATAAAGAGTTAAAATGACAGTCCATAACCTGGAAGATTTAGGAATTTGGCAATAACATAGACAGCAAATAGTTTCTTCTAAGCATCAGTTGGCAAGCTGGCCCCACAGAGAGAATGTGCACATGCGTTTCATTAAGGAGCTTGAGGCTTCATTGGACTTATTCATGATTAAAGCCTGACCAAGTTTGCATTTGGTTTTTGCAGTCTTGCTTTATCTGTTTTTTCCAGTGGTTGTAAGGCTCCAGTGAAATACTACAAATTTCCACTCCCTAATAATAAGCCATCTGCAAAGGACCTAGTGCATTTATTGGCTGGCGGTCCATGGAATAACCTTACTTACCCTTTTGTGTGGGTCTTAGATATAGTTTACCACCTTGGAATACTGCCCAATATCCAGTTATCTAGGAAATTTGTTGAGCCTGCCTTGTAGTGGTTGGCTTGTGAGAATTAGATGATACAAAGAAAACTTACCAGTGTACTGACCTTGTCTTTTACAGTTCTTTGAGCATGAACCATTCGTCAACTAGGAAACGCTAATGAAACTGAAACTGGGGAACAGAATATTCCAAGG
>NW_017731408.1:3501036-3512481 GCF_001890085.2 Hipposideros armiger | reverse complement strand
GTTCCCATCCCCCCAACTCCCCAATAAAAATCTTAAAAAAAAAATAAAATAAAATAATGCAATGGTGGTCCCCATTTACAGATGAGGAAACAGACTCTGCGTGTTAAGCAAATGGCTCACACACCTTTGGGATACAGATCCCAATCATCTGATTCCAAAAAGAAGGCTTATCTTCTTTCCCCCATAAACTATTAAAACAGAGATGCCAAATCCACGCCTTTTGAGCCACTGCTTAAGCTGTTTGCCTTTAGGTGAAAAATGCCTCTACCTTCCCTGCTTACCTTCCATTTCTAGACCATTCCTCAAAGCCCTGAAACCACCACCAAGGAGGACCATGACCTGCAAACATCAATGTCCCCCCTTCCAGCCTTGGCGTAGGACAGACTGTGCCCCCTTGTTCCAGCATTTGAGTAGACAGTCTAGCGACTCCACCCAACACTTTCTTTGTTATACTCTGTGTTTTTGCATGTGTAAACCTTTCTTTTAAACATGAGGGCAAAGAACTAATTTTTTAAATTGTCATGTGTTTCCTTCTCTTTTACACTTAGGAGAAACAGAGTAATTAAAGAAATAGATTTAATTTAAAATTTTTTGCGTTTTTGTTGCCCACTATGTATAACTATATGTTAGAAGAATAATTTACTTTTTGGCTTGCCTCTGTATAAGAGTGAGAATAATCTATTTTGAAATAAAATTTCCAATGGAATTGCTCTGTTTATGTTAAAAACCAATTATGGTTCACAAAATTTCATAATTGAGCTTTACTACTATTCTTATGAATCTCATATAACAAGAATCTTTGATCATGTAGGACAGAGTTGAATTGAATAGTCATGAATAGACAGCTGCATTGTAGCCAGCAGTATCTGATTTCCCCTTAATTTGTCTACAACCATCATCAAGACGAAGTTCAAAAGAATGGTTTGGAGTTTTACCTTCTCCCTCTATTCCTGGACACACTTAAGTAGATCTTCTATTAGGAATGAATTTGCCAAAAACAGCCAACAGGAACGCTCTAGAATAGGAATTAGATAAACTACCTTAAGGAAAAACACAAGTTGCTTATATAAGCCCTGGTAGGCAGCCCATCGGCCAGGATTCTCCACAGGCAACCTGTCATTATCAAGCCAGAAATGGGCAGAACTTGATGTTCCAGGAACTAAGGCAAGGTAATTGACGTACTTAACAGTCAGCCTGGGCTGCAGCAGGAAGACAGATAGCAGGTAAGGCTGATTCCCAAGGGCACTGCAGGTTCGTCCCACTTACAGGAGGATGGAGTGGGAGGAATCAGTCATTCCCGGGCCACAGCCCTGAGGCTGCCTGGTGGTTTGAGGTGAGTCAGACCCTCAAATGGGCCCCATAGCTCCCCACCTTCAGAGGATCCTGGGCCTCTGAAGCTGGTTCCCAGCTGGTGGCAGAGGCTGACAGCGTGGAATGTGCTCATCTAGGATTCCAGTAAAAGAATCAACCACTGTCTTCACACAGTCATTAGAAGAAAGATTATGCCAGGGTAGAGAAACCCGGCCCCAGCCTAAGGCCTTGGCAGCTCAAAAATTAGAGCTGACGTCGTTTCTGCTCCCCCAAGAAACACCAGGGGTTTTTTTCCAGAAAAGGTTTGGGCAACCAGAATCCAGCCAAACAGTTGAATCCTATGTCCTTCCCTTTTCTCTGGGCTTTATCCACATTCTAACTTCAAAACACTCCTTCCTTTCTCGTTGATAGTAAACTCTTTGGATCACAGGTACTGTTTTTTCAACTTTGGAGAACCGAGGGACTGGCGAAAGAACTGAAAACAGCAGTATGGCCATGGCTTTGGGGAGGTTTTTCATCACTGTAGAGGGGAGCCTGGCAACTGTCCCATCACTCTGGTTTTGCCTGCTTACCCAGAGCCTACGGAAAGTGAAAACAGGCAGTGGGTAAAGAATGCTGATTCCATTTATGTACAGTGCCACCTTGCTTAACAAAGCTGCTTTGAACAAAGCTGGCTGACGTTCATCACACTGGGTTAAGTGCTCATCTCCTCCGTGTGGGTCCCTGCCACCTTGCATGCACAGGTCCCAGAGTCAGCCTGGAAGGCTCCCCATGCCTCATCGCTGGGAAGGAGACAGATGCCACCCTGACCTTAGCACTACAGTGGAGGAAGGGGGGAACAGCTAGAGAGACAGATGTTTTCCTTTCCTGTTACTTGACCTGTCCCCAACATCCAAACAAAATAGCAGCAGCCCTAACCCAGAGGGGAGAGGCCAGAAGAATCCAGTCATCACAGGTTTAGGTCTCCGGAATTTTTTCTACCTCTGGCAAAGAAGTTCTTAATTGTGGAAAGAGGTGTTGGATGCCTCCTCTTTGCTCATGGAGACATACTATTTTCCACTGCTTGTGTGAAAAACGCCTAGGTTAGGGAAGGCTAGAGGGAGATTTAAGAGATATGTGAACTGGGAACTTTCGAAATCATGCTTCAACATCAGTGCTGCTTGCATGCATGGACCATCTGTGGTCCCCTTACCCCTACCCCCTACCCAAGAGACACTAGAAGGTGCTTCAGGGCAGTTTCCAGGCCTCTCACAGAACAGATCAAGCCTCCCAATCCCCATTTGCCCCATCTCCACCACCAGCAGAGAAAGCCAGGGAGCTCTGAGTGGTCCACGTCGGGGAGAGAGGGCAGGTGTGGTTACTTCCTACCTCAGGGCCCATGGTTATTATCCATCTCATGTGCCAGCCTCTTTAACTTGCTAACTTGGGGAAAGTTAAGGAACTAGAGAATTTTCCTCAGTCCAGTATCCAGAGAGCTCTATCAAGGAGTAGACACTCAGCCAGAAATGCATGGGCCTTCAAAAAGAAAGAGGCAGAGAAGTGTTTTTTTAAGTTAAACAGAAAGCACAACAAACAAACAAACAAACACAAACCAGGACTCAAGCTAGGAGAACAAGCTAGTCCAGCCCCTGCTCCTCCCCTGCAGAGAAGGAAAAACCCAGGGCTGAGGTTGACCTATAGGCCAGTTCCACTGGATATGTTTTCTTTGGCAAGCACAATACTCTTGCAAATGTTTTTCTCTTAATTAGTTGCCAACCTTTAAAGGGCTGGAGATTTCATATTAATAAATAAAAAACTCGATTGGTAGGTTCCCTTGATAAGATAAGAAGATCTGGCAAAGCAGGCAGGCATCCCTGCATGGATCACAACTGCCCTGCCGAGTTAACCCCCATCAGTCCCTGGGCCCCCTCAGGCTTGTGTGCCCCCTGCTGGCCGCGGGAGACACTGACTTTGCCATCTTAGGCTTGACCCGCGTTGACCTCCTGTTCCACCTAGGGAGCATTGACAAAGTATGGATACCTGCGCTCACATTAGTAAGCCAGAACCTGGGCCTGGGAAGGGACCTAGGCCTTAGAATTTTAAAGCCTCAGATGATTCTAATGTTAGGCTTAAGAATGGCTAAAGGTAGACCATGAAGGGCAGGTGATAAATTATTCTCTTCTTCAGGTGATAAATTAAGCTCCTCGGTGGCTCATTTCACCCTTTCACCATTTTTGAAGTTCATTATATCCTATCAAAGCCTGGCTTTCTCTTATTCCATTCTCAGCATCTCACACAGCCTTGGATTTTTTTTTTTTTAAGCTTCTTAACTGCTCAAAGTTATTTTGGTGGGTCCCTTCTGAACCCCTTCTCCAGTTTCACCATGTACTTTTTAAAGTACAATGGACAAAATTAGAAACAATACTCTAACTGTTCCTTTACCAGAGTAGAAGTGTTTATTTCTGGTTCTATCATGTCATACTTAATATCTCAGAATCACATTAATTTCTTTTCACAATGCTTTTCTTTTTTACTTAAACATCATCTGGTTTTAGTTACCAAGGAACTCATTTGGAAAGACCTTAGAAACCACACTCGAGGATGAAAAACCAAGATTTGGGGGAAAATTAAAGCATCCAATATCAAGTCTTGTTTTCTAGTTACAGGGACACCAAACCAATCAGGGCCATAACTGGTATGTAAAATTAAAGGGGTCCTATGCATATCCACAGTAGTTTTAGTTCTTTACCTATAAATTTATTTACAATCATTAGGTTAGTTGTTTTTAGGCTATTTCTAAGCTAATTTGATCACTTTTTCTGGGGGGTTGTTATTTAAAAATTTGCCATTTTGTAGGTGTTTTTTTTTTTCCTTTCCTACTTGCTCTCATTAAGCCAATCCTTAACTGTCAGGTTATAACAGAAATGCTGTTTAGTGGAAGACAGACTTGGAAGACCAGCATGAAATTTTAGCCGATCTCTATGAGCTATCATTCATTATACCCATTTTACAGATTTAGGAAAAGGAGGCCTGGAAAGCTTAAGCAGCTGGCCCCCAGTTGGCTACCAACGCACCCAACATCGCCTGCGTCCTGCCTCTCCCCGGCCCCTTGGGGAAGGTAAGCCTTCCGGGGCCATCAACCCCTGACGCTGGATACCAGACACCACATCAAGAAACCGAACCTCAGAGATGGTGGGAGTCAGGCTTTATTTAGATCTGGCAAGAGCAGAGACTGTGTCTCTATATCACACACTCAGGCCTGAACCAGATGGACTTGGAAATGCACAAGAAACATTGAACATGACATTCGGAGCCAACTGACTCTGTTCAACGCTCCTTGGAACCCTGGGAAAAAGCCAAGGTTCTTTCACAAATATGCAAACCACGGAGAGACCCTTGCCTGATGACAGCTCTGTAAAGTTGGAACTCTTGTTCAGAAATAAATATAAAAACGAAGTTGAACTTCAAGATTTTCTCCAGTAATCGATAGGAAAAAAAAAACCACAAAAAAAACCACACCCCTTTCTCACCCTCGTGCTTTGGGGAGAAAGGGAGGGAACTGAGGTCTTTTCGCTTTACGTTTGGTGCCCATAAAAATGTCTGCCTTGTTAGAATGCAATATGTGAGGAGGGGAAGTGCAAGCTCGGGAGCTCTGAAATCCCAAAAGGTGCTGAGATCCCAAAGGAACACGGACGGGCTACCCTCCCGCAGACACGCCCGGGTCCCTGCAGGTCCAGCCGCAGCGCACAGATGTACCCCGCCCCTCCCACCCCGGGCAGGAAAACATTGACCTAATCTCATTGTTTCCACCCAACAGCAAAATTCAGCTTCTCCCTTTCTCAAAAAGGACCGGAGGGACTGGGGCCGGACAGGGTTACACCGGCTGCCTAGGCCCGAGGTTCTTTGTGCGTCCGTCCCCATAGCACAGGACCCGTCCCCAAGCCAAGCGCTAGAAACCCGGCTCTCAAGCCCCCTCCGGCAGTCGCCTGGGTTGTCGCCAGCGCGAACCACCTCCAGACAAGGCGTGGCGAAGTGCGTCGCGAGGCCGGCCGCAGTCGGATCCCCCGCGCTCTGGCCTCTCCGCGCGCCGCCTCGGCGTCGCGGCCACCGGGCCGGATGCCTTATTAGCCCAGCGGCGCGGAGCCACAGATACTCACGTTTCCAATGGCTTCGGTGAAACGCGCACACTGCCCCCGCTATTGGTGATTAGAAAGAAGAAAAAGTGCTCTGCGAGCCGCCTTTCAGGCAGCGAGAAGTGACAAGCAGGCCGCCAGCTGAAAGCCCCTCATTTTCTGCAAGCTCACTCAAAAATGCTCCTCCGGGCCGCCAATGCAGCTGCCAGGTTTAATAATTATGTCAGGCAGCCCATCCCCCCCATAAAGAGACACACAGATGACAGGCTGGGGACTGAGGTCCGCAAGTTGAACCGCAAGCACCCTCTCTCAGTCCCGGCTATGCCGCAGCTGCAACGACTGTGCAGAAACCCACCAGGGAAAGGTTCAAACGCCAGCCTTGACCTAGGAATTCTCCATAAACCTCAGTTGTTTCCAATTCACTCCGAGCATGAATCCGATATTCTTCCCAACGGTATTTGTGAAACAAAACAAGAGGCGGGCGCGTCTCCAGTTAACCTAACTAACCTACGTCTCCAGATGTAAAGGGTGTTTACTTAAAAGGAATGCAGCAAACCTCAATCAGATGTCTGCTTGATTGCTGGGCAGTGGTGGGATATCCTGTCACTATGCAAAGCGCAGGAAGCTCATGGAATTGTGCTGCCCTCACGTTTTGGTGGCGCCCACGAACGCCCCCGCCTCTCCAGGGGACTCTGGCCAACAGAATCTTACTGTCTCGGGGGACTCCTTAGCAGATCCTCCGTGACCTGTACCATCTCCAAAGTGCGGACAGCTCCCCGAGAGCGACTGGATTTTATCAAGCCGGAAGGAATTGGTGGTTCTGGTTTGCAAGTCCAAGTGCTTTATAAAAAGGACAGTATACAGCACCTCTGCAAGGCGCACCGCAGCCTGGCGGCCACGCCCGCGGGCTCCTCCGGGCCCCGCCCCACCCAACCCGCCGCACCTGCCTCTGCCAGGAGTGGTTTCCGTGGAAACTCCGGAGAGCCGGCTCTCCCTTCGGACACGCTGTTACCCTGACAACTGCGACCTAGCATTAGGCGGTCCAGGGAAGGATGTCAATGGATGCCTGTTTTCAATCACAGATTCAGAGATTCACGAGGGTGGTAGGGAAGGAATTGGAAGGCAGTGACATTTGGGAATGGAAGCGGAGCCGCGTGAGCCCACCCGTGGGTGGGGTTAAGTGGACTTCCCAGACCCCTCCGTACTGCTTCGCGACCAAGCGACTTTATACGTGGTTTTAGAATGAATTCCATCGTTCTCTTCAGCATATTTACTTTATTCTGCTTAAGATACTAGTTTAAAGTTATTTTCCACGGACTCAGCACTAGCTAGCTCCTGGTAGAAGTAAGGAGAGGCCCATAAAGATGTGTGGAGCAGAGGGGAGACTTGGGGGATGATAGTATTTGACTGTGAATTATCTTGTGCTCAAAAACTTCCGAATACAACCAGGCACCATCAGGCTGCGATGCACACACACGGTTAAAAAATTAAATGCACTATTTCAGGTGAAGGTTTGGGTAGGGAACAGGGAAGAATGGATGAGACTATCCATATATGTTTAAAATTTAAATGTTCCTATGCCATCTGGTTACTTTTGGGTATGGACATTTTATATTCATCAAATCACAAATAGGTACTAAAAAGTAAAATGAAACAAATTCATGAGCTTTGTGTAAAAGCATAGCAGGACTGCGTATATACACACATGCCCATATTGGTTTCTCCTTACTATAAATTGCATATTTCATATCTGAGTTATTAAAAGTTAAAAACCAGTGGCCTATTTGAATTAAGATTTCACTGCGTACATTACAATATGATGATTATCTCTGGATAGAGACTTTTCATGCTGCTTGTCAGTTGGGGGCTTCTGTCAGCTCCTGAAGGCTGTCTATGTTCCCTCGTAGGGGCCCGTTCTATCTTCAAGCTTCAAAGCATAGGACGCATCGAACCCCCTATGCTTTACATCTCTCTGACTTCTTTTTTAGTCTACTGGCTGTTAAATGGATGGCATGATTAGATTAGGCCCAACCAGATAATCTCCCTGTGTCACATAAGATATAATAATCATAGTAGTAATATCCCATCAAACTCACACGCAAGGACCGGCCGAGTGGCGCGTTGGTTAAGAGCTGGCTTGGGATGCCAGAGGGCCCCGGTTTGGATCCCACATATGAGGGCCAGTGACACTGCCCTCTATAGCTAAGATGCTGAACAACAGCTCAACCTGGAGCTGGGCTGCTGTGAGTCGCCTGCGACGGCGTAGGCTGCAGCCCCTGCTGCAGTGGGTTGTCATGGGCTACTGTGTGTAGCCAGCAGCCGCAGTGAGCGGCCGTCCAGAAGCCGGCGACTGATCTGCCTCGCCCGGGAAGAGCGCAATGATGGTGCCAACTTGGGCCAGTGAACCAACGTCCTCCACAACTAGACTGAAGAACAAAAGGACAGCAGCTTGTCTGTTCCCATCCCCCAATTCCCCAATAAAAATCTTTAAAAAAAAAACAAACAAAAAAACCTCACACTCAAAGATGTGGGGATTATTCAGTGGGGAGGGTCATTGGGGGTTATTCTTAGAATTCTGTTTACCATACTGTATGACCCAGCCATGCCATTCATCAGTATTTACCCAAGAGAAATGAAAATGTGTCTATGCAGAGGCTTACAGGTGAATATTTATATTCCTTTTATTCACAATGATAGTTAAAAACCAGAAAGAACTCAAATGTCCATTAACTGGAATTAGTAAAACAACTAGTGGTATATCCCTTCAGTGGATGAATGCCACTCGTCAACAGGAAGGCACAGACACCTCACATGCACATGAACATGGAGAAGCTTCAAAAGCATGATGCTAAGTGTCCCAGGTTAGAACTGAAGCCACATCCCATAAAAGAGGGCAGAGAAGAGGCGGAAGAAAGAGGCAGACCACTCCAGATTAGTTGGTGGCAGTTTTAACCAGCAGAGGAACTTGTGAGTTTTGTGTGGCAAGAAGAGATCTCTGCACCTACCCACCAGAATCTTCAAAGTTTATATAAAGGCCTTAACTGGGTTCAGCCATGCACACATCCAGGTGGTCTCAACAACATAGTAACACATATACTATCTCAAGTCTGTGTCCTTGGGGCAGCTTCAAGAGGGAGGGTAGTGGAACGTACATTCCAAGGTCAGGGAAGGGGAGAGGAACCTCCGATTGCCTGGGTGCAGCTCTCAGGTCAGCTGGCGGTCACTTCCTCTTGATTACCTCCTCCAACAAACACAAAAGATGACATACTGTATGATTTAATGTATACGAAATCCTAGCAAAGGCAAAACTACAGAAACAGAAAGTGGATCAGTGGTTGCCAGGGATCAGGAGGTAGGATGAAGGGACTGACTGCAAAGGGACACAGGGGACTTTGTGGGATGATAGAAATGTGCTGTATCATGATTGTGGTGGTGATCACATGACTCTAGATGTTTGTCAACATTCAGTGAATTGTACAATTAAAATAAGTGAATTTTGGGCCAGCCGAGTGGCGCGTTGGTTAAGAACTGGCTTGGGACGCCAGAGGGCCCTTGTTCGGATCCCACATATGAAGGCCAGTGACGCTGCCCTCTACAGCTAAGATGCTGAACAACAGCTCAACCTGGAGCTGGGTTGCCGTGAGTCGCCGGCAATGGCGTGGGCTGCAGCGCCTGTGGCAGTGGGCTGCCATGGGACTACCATGTGCAGTAGTCAGCAGCCAGCGTGAGTGGCCAGCAGCCGCAGTGAGCGGCCGTCCAGAAGCCAGCGACTGATCTGCCTCGCCCAGGAAGAGCACAATGATGGTGCCAACTTGGGCCAGTGAAGCAACGTCCTCCACAACTACACTGAAGAACAAACTGACAGCAACTTGTCTGTTCCCATCCCCCAATTCCCCAATAAAAATCTTAAAAAAAAATAAATAAATAAAATAAAATAAGTGAATTTCATTACATGTAAATTGCACCTTAACAAAATTGACAAAAAAGATCATGATTTTTATATTTTATTCAGCATTTTAAGGTGTTCTATATTGGGAGTGTCTCTACACATTTAACTTGCAAAATCTAAGACTTTCTTAATGGTGTCTAAATGTGCCTGTGTTTTAAAGTCATAGCACTTACCCTGAGTGGAATGGCATAGTCATCGACTATTGTCTGTCTCCTCTGTGTGCGACTGTAAGCTCCATGTGGACAGGATCATTCTGTGTTCACCCCTGTACCCCAATACTTATCGCATAGTGGGCCTTTGATAAATATCTGTTGAATAAATGAATTAGACCCTCCCTCAGGGCAACTTGAACACTGGAAAATGTGATTACACATCTTTCTTCCAGCTGATTTCTGGTTACCTTAGATTCCATTACTAAATTCTTTTCTAGACTATAATTGAAGTTGGAGTCAGAAGCCTTTCATTTAACCCCATTACATTACAGCAACTGTTTATCCTGACTGCTGTTATCTGGGCTGGGAACCAGGGTACACTCAGAGTGTCACTATTGAGCTGATAGGGGAGGAATACAGAAACCAAGGGTAGAGTCTTTGGGCTGTTCTGACTGACCCCACCAGTTTCCTGCCATTTCCAGTCTTCTTTTTTATTTATTTTTTTAAATTGGGGAATTGGGGGAGGGGGACAGTGTTGGGGAATCGGGGAAGGGGAACAGAAAAGTTGCTGTCCTTTTGTTCTTCAGTCTAGTTGTGGAGGACGTTGCTTCACTGGCCCATGTTTGTATTATCATTGTGCTCTTCCCGAATGAGGCAGATCGGTCGCTGGCCATTGGACGACTGCTCACGGTGGCTCTTGGCAGCCATTGCCAGCTACTCACTGCAGCCCAGCTCCAGGTCGAGCTGTTGTTGTTCACCATCTTAGCTGTAGAGGGCAGTGTCACTGGCCCGCATGTGGGATCCGAACCAGGGCCCTGTTGCTCAGAGATGGCATCCCAAGCCAGCTCTTAACCAATGTGCCACTCCTCCGGCCCTCCAGTCTTCTTTTGTCACTGCAGACTAAGCACCCTATTTCACTTCCAGGCTTAAATTCAAGATTTTCCTTTTATGGCACATCCAAACATTAAAAAAATGTACAGTAAAACCTTGAATTGCGAGTTACTTGGTTTGTGCAAGACGAGCAAACATTTCTAATACATTTTAACTTGGCAAATAAACGATATCTTGCAATATGAGTAGTTTGTTTCTGGAACAAATTATGCTCACAAACCAAGGCATTACTGTATTAGTATTAGTCAGAGGGCAATGTTATTTGGGATCAGGTGAGACCTTAACAAAGCCAGAGAATGCAGAATCCTGTGGGCTGGAGCTGATAGCATCCTCAGAAGGGAGGGTGGCCAGGAGGACACCAATCAGTTCTCTGTTTAGGGACCTAATTAGGCCCTCCATTCATTTGACCTTGGCCTTCGGTTACTTCAATGTCACATCCGCACACCCTCCCCCTTCCAGGTCAGAACTAAGGTAACTGCCAAGGGCTAAAATCCTTCCTTATCATTGTTATCTATCAACGGAAAAAAATCATGTGAGACATAGAGGTTTCTCTTGCCTTTGTTCTTAGCACACCAAATCTGTAAGTACAAATTGTGTGGATTTGGCAGTCCCTCTTAAAAATGTGACATTGTGCCGGGCCGGCCGAGTGGCGCGTTGGTTAAGAGTTGGCTTGGGATGCCAGAGGGCCCCGGTTCGGATCCCACACATGAGGGCCAGTGACACTGCCCTCCACAGATAAGATGCTGAACAACAGCTCAACCTGGAGCTGGGCTGCCATGAGTCGCCGGCGACGGTGCAGGCTGCAGCCCCTGCTGCAGTGGGTTGCCATGAGCTACCATGTGTAGCCAGCAGCCAGAGTGAGCGGCCAGCAGCCACCGTGAGTGGCCGGCCGTCAGAAGCTGGTGAGTGATCTGCCTCACCCGGGAAGAGCGCAATGATGGTGCCAACTTGGGCCAGTGAAGAACGTCCTCCACAACTAGACTGAAGAACAAAACAACAGCAACTTGTCTGTTCCCCTTCCCCCAATTCC
>NW_017731408.1:3493031-3498131 GCF_001890085.2 Hipposideros armiger | reverse complement strand
AGTTCTTAACCATCGCGCCACTCGGCCGGCCCCAGACTGAAGTATCTTTGACATTAAACATCTGCCATGCATCTGTCTATACTCTGCCATTGAATCCGTGAAAAACCAAACCAAACCAAAACGCTTAACTTCAATAAAGCAATGGGAGGAAACCACCCCCATGAAACATTCCCTTCCTTCTTTCTCCAGTGGAAACAGTTTTGAAAATAATATAGGGCTTCCTTAAGACATATTAAAAAGAATTTGATTTAGAAAAATTCAGTGTTTCAGACACACCGTGATTCGTTATCTGTAATTTGGCAACTTTGATGCCAAGTTCCCACCACGCTCTGTCTAGCAGTCTCCTGAAAATTCTGAGTCATCTGCAGTTCTGAGACTTTGGCATTCAAGGAGGGGCTGGGGACATAAGCCAGGAGAAGCAGTGTTCAGAGAGTGTCAGACTCAGGAGGCTCCCAGGCTTTCATTTATGGTTTTGAGATGTAGTCCAGCTGAGTAGGGCGGGGAGCGACCTGCTTCGTTGTTCTGCAGTTCCCGACACTGCTCAGATGTTAGCTTATGTCCCCAGCACAGCTGGGAATGGGAGCAGGCACTGGAAGGCAGGAGCCAGGCTCTAGGGAACTCTGGGTGGCGCTACAATGATCAGAAGCAAACATGTCTTCTGGTGCCCTTGCTGACGATCTTCCAAGGTAAGGCCAAGATGAATTGAATGTCTCTCCCTGTCTCAGACTCTCTTATTTTGTCTGTATGAAGAGAGCAAGTGGGTCGTTTTCTCTAAAACACTACTTCACTTCCACCCTTGTTAAACTCCCTGTGCTCTGCCCAGCCTGGTGCAGCCAGGGGGCCTTGGAGGACTTCTGGGGCAGTTACATCAATCGTACTCCCCACTGGGAAGGGCCTTCTACTCCACAGTGGCCATTCCCTGGGGGTCTCTTCCTCTCTCAACCCAAAAAGATGCCGCCTGCCGTGCTCACTGAAAGTCTCATGATGATTCTGGAAACACTGGCTTGGCGTTTCCCTTCTTCAGTATCTGCTTCAAAACGGCTTGGGATTTATGCCACTATTGCTTTCCTGGTCAGCTTTTCCCACTTCTTTTCTCTTTTGAAAATCATAGTGACGGTGACACGTTGGAAATACCACAATACTTTCCAACTAGTGCATATGAGGAGGGAAAGAAGATGAAAACCCTCATAGGTATCTACCATCAGGGCCCGGAGCTTTGCTCATCGACACATGTGAAAGTGCGTCAAGGAAGTAGCTAGGGTCACATCTGTGTGTGTGTGTGTGTGTGTGTGTGTGTGTGTGTGTGTGTGTGTGTGTAGAACCGTATGTTAAACAATATCGTTATCGAAAAGTAACAATAAAAGAAATTTTAATGAGAAAAAAAGATCCATTGTTCTTCCACTAACGCAAAAACTGTTTTGTAATTGTGTATCCCATGCCTACCTTTGCCAGATACATACACTTTATAGAACGTATGCAGTTTTATTTCTTGACATAGGAATCCCTGTTGACAGTGAGTTGCTGTCAACAGCTCCCCATAGCGTACTGTATAATCTGTATTTCTATTCTAGCAATCATTTCCCTGTACCACATTGAATATTTGGGTATCACTCTCCCCTATCCCTGGAGGGGACCGAGCAGATTGCATTTATCTTTATGTTCTTAGCATCCAGCGCTGTGTGTCTGGTACAGAGCTGGCAGTTGGTAAAGGCCTGTTGAGCAAGGGATTGCAAGTACAAAGCAGTGACAGCAGATTAGTCTAGACTGAGTTATTCCTGTTTTGGGGGGCTGTGAGTTTGTATAGAGTCCAGAGTCCATGGGATCCTAGACATGTAGCACTTGGGATTAGAAAGGAGGTCCTGAAATTTTCAGAAAGCATGTCCGTAGTAAATTCTCAGTAAGATGTACTCCATCAGCAAGATGCATAGTAGATATGCAAAGGGACCGGAAAGATGACCGGTGTGGCTCAGCTCTTGGTCAGAGGCTTTACTTAGGTGGACTTGCTGAGTCACTGGCCCCGAGGTTGCCGACTGCCAAATATGGTTTGAAAGAACCCAGAGGACAGGTAGCCTTCAGCTCTCATTAACCATAGTGATGAAGAACACACACAATTTGAAGAAACTCATGAGCCCCAATATGATTATCAACCTCTATCTGAGTCGGAATCAAGTTCAAAGCAAAGAACAAAATGAAAGGCAAATTAAATTTCATTGTCGGTGAAATGGTCTGAGAGGGATTCTAGAGAGACAGAAGCGGTAGCCATAGAGTTTTTAGATCACACCAAATTCTCTCATAAAAAACAGAGAGAACAACTAAAGTAGTAAAACCAAAACCCCATGGACAACATTTGCAATGCGACTTGAAGTTAAGCCATCCCCACAAATCCCAGATTATAAGCGAATAAGGGCAAACCACCAACAGCCACAGGCCTGTGTAGTAATCAGTGTCTGTGCAGAAGAAAACAGAGGGGCCAATGAGGCATTTGACAGACTGCTGTACAGGAGAATCCCAGAGTAGCCATTAGGTCTTCACTGGAAAGCCTGCTGGAACAGTTTGAGACAAGCAGCTGAAACTAGAAGGGGCTTGTCCAGTCCGGTAGTGGATGAATGCAAGAGGTCCATGGTAAACTCAGTCTAACACCCTTGAATTCCCAAATCTGTCCAGCCAGGACCTTTTAGCATACAACTCCACCTGGAGGAGAAACTGCAATCAAAATAGAACAAGGCATGNAAAAAAAAAAAAGTGACATAGTGCACATTGGTTATTTGCTACCCAGCATCTACTCCCCATCCCGGCAACAGAACCTCATATTTTCCTAGGAAATTTGGCTTGGATGGGATTGAACCCACCCCAAGTTCCAAGAGTGGGCCCTGGTAGGCCTTAAAACAACTGGCTCACCCCAACTCACCTGGATAAGCTTGGAGACTGGGACTAAGCCACTCAGAGCCAACAAGCCAAAAGGCATTTGCTGGGGCTTTTGGGGAAAACAAGCCTTCTTTCTCGTGTAATAGTTCTAGGAGAAGAGGCCATTCCTTTTACTCTGGACGATGTGTAAGGAGGATGTGCGTTTTGGAGCTGCTCCCACCATTTTTCCGATAAGGGAGGTCTCAGGCCTGCTTTTGGGGTCACCTTATGGAGCCTGGGGATAAAGCTAAGACCATACAAGGCAATGTGGGGAGGAGAGAAGGTGGCATTTTTTGAGCTGCTAGATCAAAACTCACCTGAAATCAGTGCCTCTAGACTTTCAGTTACCAATGAACCAATAAACTCCCTTCATCTTACAAGACAGCTTGGTTTCAGTTTTCTGTCATTCTCAATAAAAAATAAACGTGACATTTAGCTTAAAGATCCTCAGGTTATGAAATGAGGGTGTCATTTCAACATCATCTCAAAGTTCTATTTGGCCCGCCTTTTCATAGACCTTTCACAAACGTTTCACAGCCCGTTTATCAAGCTTTCAGACTTGTAACACCTGGACACCAAGTCGTCTGCTGCCCAACGTCCAGACACTTGGTAATTCCTGCTGATCTGCTTGCTCTGCAGAAGGCTTGTATCCTGCTCTTCTTCAACAGAGGATATGTGTGCAAATTCTTAAAGCAAAAGCCCTAGAAAAGGTTAAGGAGAAAAACAGGCAGAACTGGGACCCAAATCTGGGGGTGCAGCCAAAGGCCATGTTCTTAAGCAATTCTCCATATTGTTCTCAAGTCAAGCTTGTCCACCACAGTTGAAATCATTTTAGTATTTCATCTAAATACTAATTTGTTGTCACTTTCCTTGATACAACTGAGATCATGAAAGTTCTTTCTTGTCTATAAGTGAGCCATCATGTTCGCCGAAAGATCTCTGTTCATGTTGCCTATATTTGCACTCACTGGTTTGTGAAATTCAGAAATTGACTTGGAACAGACAGAGTAATAATATGCCGTAGATACTATTGTGTATAATAGATGTATTTCCAAAGAGTGGGGAGAAAATAAGTTGTTAAATATGATAATAACAGCTAACATTTACTGAGTGCGTCTCTGTATCAGGCACTGGGCTAGTTTGTTTTTGTTCTTTGTTTTTCTATGCTTTATCTCATGGAATTATCTCCATAGCTCAATGCAGCAGGCACGCGGCACCAATGAGGGCGTTTGGCACAAAGCGATTAGCTCACTCACCCCAGATCCCAGTGGATATAAATGGGAAAGCCAGACTTCAGCTCAGGTCGCCTGATGTGAGAGCCCCTACATGCTCTTTCTTTTCATAAAAGTACAATGAAACCTGCTGGGAAAGGTTTTTTCATAAATCCTTCCAGGGAGAAGAGAAAGATTTGGTACTGAAGATGTTTGTGCCATAATTCTTTCCATTCTGCATGTTCAGATTTTTATTTATCAGATTTTAAGCATAACACACACTTCATATCGTTCACCCAAGACATTTTGTGGCACATTTAACATTTCATTGTTAAAGCAACGATCACAATACGGTAATCCTTAGAACTTGGAAGAGATGTGTCTACGTTGTGCTCTGTAGAAAATAAGGGAGCAATGAGCATCTCTGCTGCCAATGGCTTTTGTACAAAAGAAGAAAAGAGGCACTGAGCTCTCTGAGTCATAGAAACTTCTGTTATTTTAGATAAGCCGCCAGCCACCAACCAGAACCCACAGGCCAGGGTGGGGAGGGTGTCCTTATTCAGATAAGGGCTGCACATGACCATAGCAGGAAAGAAAATAAAACCCAGAAAGGAGTTCAGAGGATGATGATAAAGATGCTGATGCTAATGCGATTGTTTGACCTTTATCCCTTTGGACCAACGCAGCCTTTGTTGTTTTCCGCAAACGCTGGGTCCCGTGATGTTGGCGGTCAGTGATTCTTGACTAGAACTGGATGTGGATTGTTCCACAGCAGGTGCTGCAGGTCCATGGAACCCAGGGCTGGACCCCCGTAACCTGGGAGCAGCTTCCTCCCCCAGGAGGTTCTGGCTGCTTCATCAGCGGCCCGTGAATGCTGTCTGCTGTCTGCTCAGGGCTAGCTCTCATCCTTGCCCTCCCAACACAGCATCTTTTCATCCTCACTCCTGAAATGCTCATTCCCAATGACTCAGACTGAAGTATCTTT
>NW_017731408.1:3483927-3488881 GCF_001890085.2 Hipposideros armiger | reverse complement strand
ATACTGCATTACAAAAAAAAAAAATTTAAGCTGGAAAGCACCTGCTTTTTTTTTTTTTTAAGATATTTGCTTAGTGTAGTAATTCCATCTGAATAATGCCTATTTATTCAACAGTCAACTTTGCCTGAGTTGTGTTTTCCCAGGATGAGATGTACACAGGCGTTGCTGAATCCAAAATCAATGTATTGTAACATGAATCATGTTTGGGGGACAAATGTATAGGTATAGCGCAGCACTCCCCCCAATGGTGCCCTCTGTTCTTATCCCTGGCTTTGTTCTCATTTACTCCTGAAAACACATCTCTTCCACGGGAATAGCTTTACACAAATAATTATGCTTTTAAAAACTTAGAGCCACTTTCATGGGCTGTTTTTCAGAAAGCAGTAAATATTCCTCCGCAAACACAAAGATAGGAATATCTCAGAGCAAGCAACTCAAAGCAAACACACAAATGGAAACCCCAACCCTTATTTACTTACAGGTCTTTAAGCTCCTAATATTGACATTAGTTTCTTAGGCCTCCTGTGCATTTTGTTTTCTATAGCAAACAACAGTACTTCAATCTATAAGGAGGCAGGTTTTGCTGCTCCAGAAAGATGGGTTAATTATCCCCCCCTCCCCGAGGACACAAGAGTGAACAGTGCTGCAGAGCTGACAGGCTTGCCTTATGGGGAGCAAGCAACAGGCAAGAAACCTTGGTTAGCAAAATACGCTCTTTTGCATAAACTATAGAGATACATTACAGAATCCAGGAAAAAAAACCAGGACAAGAGACAAACCATCGTAAGATTACAGGGTTTGAGAAGGATTTGGCTATGGCTTTTTCTTAGGGTCTGTTTGAAAGTATTACATTGAACTTTGGCATGCCTTTCCAAAAGGTATTTTTAGAATCAATTACCTTAAAAGCTTTGAGCTCCTTGGAGTTTTATCTATATGGATATCGCTTGGCCTAAGGGACCTTACGGTATTGAATTAAGTGAGTCTCCTCTTAAAAAGCAACAGCTTCCACATATAAAGAAAGCGGCCACACTTGTAGTGCACGGGCTGGAACACATTTGGAAAAGGCCAGGTGTGTCTGGTAGGAGCACTTCTAAGGAGTGTGAGAGTTATTGCTTCCGCAGGCATTTCACCCGATGTGGTAGACTGGTCGGGAAAAGGGCCTGTGAAGGCTTCACAAAGGGCTCAGCTGTACCTGCCACCCTGCTCCCAGGGTGGTCCTCAGGAGAAGAATTAGGTGATAGGCACACAGGAGAGCCCTCCAAAGCATTCCTGCCTCCAGTCCTGCTTGACTTCCTATCTGGATGGACTAGGGCCAGGTGCCCCCTGCAACCAGCACCCCCAGAACCAAAGCTAACCCTTCCCTCTGATCATATCCTCTATGAGCACTGTTTTTAACTTCAGTGACTTTCAGCTCATTGTCTGGTTAGTGCAGGAGATTTTATCCCAGAGGGTACCTTCAGGTTCTGGAAACCCTGAAGTCATGTGTGAGATGTGTGGTTATAAAAATGACCTTTTTTTTTTTTTTTCCTGAGAGGATGAGCCTTAGCTTTCATTGGATTCTCAGAGGGATTTCCAGCTCCCAAAGGGCATGTAAACCGCCCCAGAGGGACTGTGAATGAACTCAAGTCAGAGGAACTTCACCGCCTGAGTGCTCAGCAAGGCTATCAAGGCGTGACGGGCAGAAGAGCCAGACAGAGCACACAGAGCCTCTCAGAGTATGGAGATGACAAAGGAAACTTAGCGGTCTTCTAGTACAATTCCTTTATTTTATAAATAAGGAAACTGTCTCAAAGCCACAGATCTGGCATCAGGCCAGTCCCTGGGGCTCCTAACTCTCAATTGGGAGCTCTTACCATAATACCATCCAGGATAATCAAACTCTTCTAGTTCTAATCCTGGAAATTGTGTGAAGATGTAGTAGGAGAGAGATGACCTCCAATATCATCAAGGTCATTTTAGACTTTCGAGGTTTGTGTAAGCAGCATATTGTTGGGAGTGTGGCCCCTGGAGCGTGATTCTGCCTCCTTTATGTGTCTTTAGGAAATTTATCTCACTCTAGGTTCCTTGGTTTTCTTATCTGTAAAGTGGGAATAAAGTAGCACATACCATTTAAGATTGTGCTGTGAAGAATAAATCAGCAAGTGTATTATATATTATATATATATATATTATATATAATGCTTTAGGATAGGGTCTGACACATATTAAATACTCATCCTCATCCATTATTGATATTTTAACAAATATTTATTGAGCATCTATTGCATTCAAAGCATTGTTCCAGACACCAAAGGTATAAAGACAAATGACCCAATTTATTCCCTCCAGTCAGGAGTAGGGGGTGAGGGAACCACAGTTAATTAAAATATATATGACAAGAGCCTTGATAGTGGTTGGCCCAATGTACTTGGCAACAGGGAGGGGCCCTAACACACACTTAGTGTCTTAAATTTTCCCTGAGACTCAATGTGCAAACCTACGCAGGTAAAACACTGGTATGCTCTCCGGATCTACCTGCCAAGGGAACCTGGAAGAACTGAGGGTCAGCAATATGCCAATGCAGACATTAGCTGCTCTGGCTACCCTAGGGGCAGGGCTGACAGGAGCTGCCAAGTGGCAGATTGGGATTGGACGGAGGAGTGAAGTTGGGGTGAGGGCAATGGACTGAGAAGGAGCTGCCTGAAGATCGAACACGGCAAAGCTGCCAGGATGCCCTGGGATCTGATTATGCCCCAGAATTAATGAGCCAACAAGAGCAAACGCACCAAGAAGCAGAGCGGGGATTAAGACATACGCCGTCTGGGTTTATCTTCTCTATGGTGGCTGTGTGTTCTGTGCTCCCTTTTTGAGGGCAAACAGCAAAAGCTCCAAGCCTACCCACCCTCTGGGTAAAATATAAAACCCTCTGTATTAGTAAGGGTTCTCCAGAGAAACAGAAACAACAGGACATGCTGCCATCTGAAGGCAGAATTTCATCCTTTTGGGGAGACCTCGCTCTTTTCTCATAAGGCCTTCAACTGATCAGGTGAAGCCCACCTATGTTATGGGAGGTAATCTTTTTACTCAAAGTCTACTGACTTAAAAGTTAATCACATCTAAAAAATAATTTCATAGCGACATCTAGACTGGTGTTTGACCAAACAACTGTGCACCATCAACACCATTGCCCAGCCAAAGTGACACATAAAATGAACACACCCTCTGACTCCTAACACTCACCTAAGACTGTAGGCCATGTGTAGTTAGGAGGGGCGGGGGAGGCTTTTAAGTTTAAAACCCTAGCACATCTGGACCTTTTCTTCCAACTCTCAGTTCGCTTGTCACCTCCTCTGGAAAGATGTGCCGTGAGTTATGTGTCCCTCCTCAAGTGGAACGAGTGCCCACTGCCTGATGCTATGCCCTTGTCAGTTTTGTGTTGTAACCCTATGCCTATTCTTCTAACTCTGTCACTTATCCTTGTACCCCTGGGTCTGGCTTCCATGGCACCTACTACTATGCACAGTAGCCCTCATTAGGCAAATTTATTATATATATTATACATAGCGTAAATGTTTGTTCAGTGATAAAGTTTCTCCTATTGGAATTCCATTTGAGCCTCCACCCCAATGGAGAGAGGAATTCAAGTTCCCTGACTAAGCTTGAAGCCAAGAGACCCTAGCATCCGAAATGTCCGAAAGCCTGTAAATTTGTGTTCAACATTGACTTACCAAAACACACATCGTGCTTCAGTAATGAACACTACTCTTCTGTGTAATGTGCTAATAGAAATACATATCTTTCTTATGCACCATCACATAGCAGTGATGAGTCACTTCTTCAGGAGTGGGGATTCAAATTAAAGATCTTAATGTGGAAGATTCCAGACTCAGTCCTCTGGGCTTGTCTGTCATTCCTTCCTTCACCCTAGAAGCATTTCTTGGGTGCTGACTATGTGTGAAGAGCATAGTCCCAGGCTTCAAAAAACTCATGGCCTAGGGCTCAATATTTCACTTATATCTTCATAAGGAAATGCCAGATTCACTCGATATTTTGCCATAAGGAAAGAGAGTGAATTTTAGGTCAAAACACCATGCTTCTTTGTGACCTCATCTTTAAATCTGACACTGTCAAAGCTTTGGGCATTGTGAGGCCCAGGGCCACTTCAAATGGAAGCCATTTCTTCTCTAGCAGAATGTGATATGTAAGAGCGCCCCCTATCAGGCTGTAAATTCTGATCCTTTAACCACACTGCAAACTTAGAAAAATCAAAGGCAGTGAAGAAAAACCCCAGTTTCTCTGGCCAATACTTCAAGCTCGAGCTTGCAAAACCGGAAGAAAATAGACAAAGATTTCCGTTGTAATTATCATAAAATTAGCATACTGTGGAATTTTAGATTACAAAATAGAAAAAGAAGTTTGATAGGAATATGCTCCACCACACGGGGGAGCAATTTGTTATCATCTAAATGGCATAAATGGAAAATGAAAAGTATCAATCAGTAGGGGATGGCTAAATAAATTGTGGCAATATTCACACATTGCAATACCACATATCAGATAAAATAAACAAAATAGATGTACATGTATTAATATGGATCTATTGGAAAATACTCATGTGTGAAAAAAGGTGCAAAAGGGTTTTTGCACCTGAAAATGATCAGAAATACCATACACTACAGCATATAAATATACACATTAAGCAACAATATATATTTTGAAATTATAAAACTATGGCTGAAGAACACATACCAGTTTCAGAAGCATTACTCCTGGAAAGAAAAGAAGGGAAGGAGATGAATAGGATGGCAGCGAGGACTCCGATGGTTATTTATAAAGATTTCTTTCTTTAAAAAAAATGTATAGGGCCGGCCGAGTGGCTCTGTTGGTTAAGAGCTGGCTTGGGATGCCAGAGGGCCCCGGTTCGGATCCCACATATGAGGGCCAGTGACACTGCCCTCTACAGCTAAGATACTGA
>NW_017731408.1:3466302-3476102 GCF_001890085.2 Hipposideros armiger | reverse complement strand
GTACAATCAGGATAGTGGCAAAATTGGTCTCAGACTGTTGTGAGATAATGTATGTGAAAGCATTTTGTGGCTCATTAATTAGGAGTGTCACCCATTTGTCAGCTGAAATCCTACCAAGACAAGGTGGAGAGACCCGCGTGACTTGTTTTCGTGATCTGTGCCCCTCCCAATGGTCATGACATCTCATTCTAAATACTCACAAATCATCCATTGACTAATCTGTTCTAGCTTGTTGCTAGGAATTTATATCAAACTCAGGGGCCTAGAGCTCATGAAACGAATCCTCATCTCTCTTCTGAAAATTGAAGGAAATCACCGTATCCTGATGTATTCCTCACATGGGAGTAGTATCCAGATTATGTATAGAAAGTCAATAAATCAATAAGAAAAAGATCAACAACCCAGTGGAAAAACTGGCGAAGGACACGGGTGAGCAATCACAGAAGAGGAAACCCGAACAGCCCATACAAATACCAACTGATGCTCTACCTCATCTGTAACCAGGGAAATGCAAATTAAAATCATGATGAGGAACCATTTTGTACCCTTTAGATTAGAAAATACAAAAGCCTGACAATTCCAAGGGCTCTGAGGACTTGGAGGAAGTGAACTTCTCATACTGCTGTGGGGTGGGAATTGGGTGGCTCTGGAGAGTACATGGGCAAGATTTAGTTAAGCTGGAGACGTGCAGACCCCACTCTCAGCAAGACGGCGCCTAGGTATAGGCCCGAGGTCAATTCTTACCCATGTGCCCAAGGAGACATGGACCCAAATATTCACAGCAGCATTGTTTATTCAGAGTAAAAGTACAAACAAATGAAATGTTCCTCCATAAGAAAATGGATTTTAAAATCATAGTACATTTGTACAATGGAATTCTACTATGCAATTAAAATGAATGAACATGAGAGGGGGTATAACGAAGGCTCCTAAGTCCTAGTAATGTTCTACTTACTTTTTTTTTTAAAAGCTAAGTAATGGTTATACAGGTGCAATCATTTTGTAATGTATTCTTTAAACTGTACCTTTAAGATTTGTGAATCTTAGTGAATGGATATTATGCTTCAATAAAAAGGTTCATCAAAAATGAACAAACGTGAACTACATATGTTATCATAGATCGATCTCCAAAACACAGGGTTGAAAAAACAGAGGTTGCTGAAGGCTACATAAAACATAGTTCCATTTATGCAAAGTCTTGCCAATTTGGTAGGTTGTTTATGGATACACACAGATGTGGCAAAATTATGGAAACACTCCTGGGGTGTGGAGGCAAAGGGAATGGGCTTAGAACATACCTGAACACTTTTATTTTTTAATCTGAGTGGTGTGTACACAGGTATGTCATTGAATTATAATTTATATTTTTGCGTGAAATATTTTATTTAAAACTTTTTATTAAAAAATCCAGACACATTGTGTTTCTCTCCAGTTTTCTGATTCCCTCCCTTTCTCCAGGATTCTCACAGATGAACTCAAAAGCTGAGAGTCCTGTCTGCACGTCTTTCACGTACCAAGGGGAGGCCATGGTGAAAACGCTGGAGCCAGTTTTAACTGAGTTCAAATGCCGAGAGCTGTGCCTGACATGCTGCGCAATGCATGTTTTTGTCCTGATACTAAACTTGCCAGGACAGAAGCCGGGACTGTTAAAGAAGATGAATGCTGCTTCTATGCTAACCCTCACTTCACTCTCAGCATTGTTGTTCCACCCTTTCCAGACCTCCTCTTAACAGAAGGCAGAGAAACAAAATAAAAGTGGAGCGTCCTTATATTTTGATTTGACTGTTTTCTTCATGGTCCATCCCGACCTAAAGGCCTTTTCCTCCTTTTGCCCTCTCTATCTGCCCCTCACTCTAAAACCCCACTGTTATCCCCTGTAGCACCCTTCTCAAGCCTGGCTCCCTGACCTTCTGCCTCAGAGGCCATTTGTTGTTTTGTTGGGTCCACATGGCATTTAAAATTATTTGAAACAGTTGCCTACATTTATAAGTCAGGAGAATACCTCTTAAAGCCTGGAACCTTAGCTCTTCTTGAAAATGGGAAGATCTGGCAACATAAGGTCCATATCCCCATGTGACAACCATTGATTTGGGCAGAGTGACAGCCCCAGCGATCTCCACAGCCCTCCCTACTGCCTTAACCCTGGGTACTACCCACAGAGAACAGGCAGAGGCACTTGGCCAGGGTCCAAGGGGGCACTGAATTATACTCAGGCTCTGCTCGCACAGCTGTTGCCCTGACACAGAGATGCATCTGCTAGAGGAAGGGTCCCCGTTTCCTAAATGACACACAGATGCCATACAGGCTTGAGGCAGCCCTATTGTGTCACCTGGCTTGCTCTGGGCATTTGAGTTAGCAAGTGCCACTTAGGCTGGAGGTCCCATGCCTTCCATCATAGCACCATTGTAGTCTGAGTCCCTCTGCCCATCTTTAAAATTCGAGCCCCTGGGCCGGACGAGTGGCACATTGGTTAAGAGCTGACTTGGGACACCAGAGGGCCCCGATTCGGATCCCACATATGAGGGCCAGTGACACTGCCCTCTACAGCTAAGATGCTGAACAACAGCTCGACTTGGAGCTGGGCTGCCGTGAGTCGCTGGTGACGGCATAGGCTGTAGCCCCTGCTGCAGTGGGTTGCCATGGGCTACCGTCTGTAGCCAGCAGCCAGCATGAGTGGCCAGCAGCCGCAATGAGCGGCCATCCAGAAGNTTAAAATGTGTTCAATGTTAGTGTTTGGCATGTAGGTATCTGTTAAATTATTTTTTGTGCCTTTTTTGTGTGTTTCAACATTTTTTTATAAGAGTGTCTAGAAAGTAGCCACAGCTAACTCCACCCACTTCATAATCGTAAGAACTGGAACTAGAAGACCCTCCAACTCTATCTATTTAGCTCTCTTATTTTAGAAGCTAGAAAAAACAGTAGGACTAGTGCAATTTTTAAATTGAGGAGTTTCTGGACATTTTTGGCATGGATTTCGCACATAATAGGTGATTATCAAATACTTGTGAAACAGATGGGAAATGCTGTCAAACAGTGTTCATTTGCATGCATTCATCACTTACCAGGAGGGTTATAGACTGAGGCCTGTGACTTCAAATCTTGTTACTGCCCTGATTCCTACAGCTAGTCTGGGCCACTGGTTTTCAAACTAGTCTGTACAGCTGTCACCTGGGAACTTAAGAAAAATGCAGTTTCCTTGGCCTTGCTGCCAAACACACTGATTCAGTGGGTGGGGGTAGGGACAGTGGTGGGGCTGGTGCAGAGCTGGTGCTGGAGTTATGGGTAACGTGCCCTTCAAGATGCAGCTGATGGGGGTGGCTTGCAGGCTGAACCTGAGGGACAACAGCTTCAGCATTTTGGCCACCTTTGCTAAATACCTGCCTTCGTTTCCTCTTCTTTGAAAAAAAAAAAAAAAAGACAGGTAAAAATGAGGCCTGGCTTACTGCTGCTGAACATGAGACCTCAGAAACCAGGGCAAGGCTCATCACCCAACCTCACAGGGAAAAAAAATACTGGACTAGTCGCCAAAATGAAAGTAGATTATATATCTAGTTAGAAATGGAAGCGGCAAGTTTCCACTATAAGTGCCAAGGGTGGCGGTAGGATGGTAAGGTAATGCTTGAAAGAAAGGGGAGTCCAGCCTCTTCCCCCGTTTGATTGGCAGATGGAGAAAACAAGGAAGAATCCAGCTGAGAAAGTTCCTGCTAATTTCCTCACAACCACCATTGTGTCCTGACATCTTATCTCTTATTCATATTTGCAAAGTGCTCTCAGCCTCTCTGATAAGAAAAAGGGCAGGGGAGAAAATATTGGCAACATGTTCATTATTATTTCATTGAAGCAAAGGCCCAGCATGGATATGAAGATAGCCACTGACACCCTGAATACAGAACTCGCTAGCAGGACAGGGGGGCAGACTGGTGACCAGAATGTCAGAATGACAGAAACTAAACCTTATGCTACATGTTGCCCCTCACCCTCCAAGCCACATTTCTTTTACAAAGCCCCAGGCAGCCTTTGTAACATAGCTGCCATGAGCAGTGGCTTCTCTGCTGGAAGGTGATGAGATCTGGGAGAACCCTCAGTACTAATACCATGGGCATTGGTCATCTTGCCAAGAGGTGACACCTAATGAGTCTTGGGGGAAGCTGTTGAAAGGACCCACACGCCCTTTTCCTGCTCCTGAGAAGCTAGGTTACAGGCACCAACCCAGGCTCAGCCAGGCAGCTCTGTCTATTTCAGGGCTTTGAACCTCTATTAGTGAAGCAAAGAGTCAGGGATGAGGACATCATTTTTCAGGCAGTGATGATGATGGCAGCAGAGCAGTAACCATGCCCATGGTCTGGTGTGGGCAGAACCCTCATAGGCAGGTTCTAGGGCATAGTTTTGGCTGCGTTCTGGACTTGGGGCTTCCTTTATTCCCACCGTTTTTCTTCTTCCCAGTGGCTCTGTGAACTACCCAGTATCCCTTCAGTGCTTCTACTTTTTTTTTACTTGACTCAGTCAGAGTTTGTGTTCATGGCTTGCATCTAAGAACCCTTGCTGATTCAACCAATGCCTCAAAGAAGGGAAGAGTTCCAAGTAAAGGAAACTACCTACTTTTAAAAAAATCCCCATAACTCATTCCAGAGATGATAAAGTCAGGAGCCTCAAAGCCTCGTTTGTTTTGTGGGATGAAAACACATCAAAGATCTCTACACATTTAAGAAGTGGCTCAAACCATTTGCTCAGCTTTTCCTGTTCTGGGATTTTATCTCCAGGAACACTTACACAAGGATAACGCTAGTTGTTGGGCTTCAGCTACAAGCAAGATGGAGGTACCCTTCTTTGGGGCCTGATGGAGGAAATAAGCTGAGTAGCGGGGCTGGGAATTGAGGATAACAGTTAGGAAACGTTCATTTTGAGATGCTCCTGAAATACCTGAAGAAGGTACCAAGCCAGTACTTAGATGGGTGTCTGGAGGTCATGGATATTTGAAGGAAGGAATTAGAATTTGGAAGTCAGCAGCAAATAGACGGTGTTTAAAACCATGGATGAAAATACCCAGGAAAAAGAAATTGAAAGAGAAGAATGAAAGGGCATATGTAGAGATCAAGGATGGGGTTACCCAGTGAAGGATACTGGTTAAAAGTGTCTGGTGGGATAAGAGGAAAATTTAGAGGATACTGGATCAGGAAAAATGAGACAAGAGGGTGATTCAAGAAAAGGGAGTGGGCAATTGTGCTGCACATTAGATTAAGTTGGATTTGACAACATGGAGGTCATGACCTTGATGAGAGGAGTTTCAGGGGAGTGATAGAGCCAGAAGCCAATCGGAGAAGATTAAAGAGTTAATGGTAGGTAACAAAGTAGAGATAATGATGTGTTGTAGACAACTTGGTGGAGAAGATTTGCTATGAAGCGGATCAGAGAAAAGGGGGAGAAGCTGAGGACCTGTGGCGTCAAGAAGAAACTGTTTTCGTTTTTTTAAATGAGGGGTGATTCCAGCACATATTTGTATGTTAGTGGGAATAGTTTAGTAGAGAAGAGATGAATGGTACAAGAGAAAGTGAGATGATGGGGGGAGGGAAGTCTTCCTTCATTCAGCTAATATTGTGTACTTACTGGGTGTCAGACTTCTCATGTTCTGGCTGCATATCATAGAGCACTGAATGACCCAGACGAGGTCTCCAGTCTCATGATCTTCCATTCTGGGGGGAGTTTAGGTGAAGGCTTGGCTTTTGATAGGAGTGAGACAGGTATAGGTGTGTGGGGGGGTACATTTGTAGGTTTGGGGATGGGAAGAGAATTGAACTCCTCTCTGGGGGTGTCTATTTTCTCAGCTAAGCATGAGGCAGGTCAACAGCTAACATTAATGGCAGAGGGGAAGGAGGTCATATGGGAGATGTGAGGAGAGAGGAAAGTTATGACATTACTGCCTGGGGAAAGTCAACTCCCCATGGAAATAGATAGGGAAGCTAAGTCGTGCCCATGCAGGGTTCACGCTCATGAATTTATAGGGAAACCAGCCAGCTTAATGGTGCAATCACTTTTTCAGTTCGAGTCAGCTGCTCAGGGACAGGTAGGTAGAAGGTCAATATTTGAGTCAGTCAAGGTTGGGGTTTTACTACAAGGGTATGACTTAGAAAAGAGAGGGGCACAGGAGTTGAGGAAGTCTGCCAGGGAGAGGCTACAGTGATGGATTTTGTAATCTAAGTGGGTGAGGAGAGCAGTGATGGTGGAGGGTTAGGCAAAGGTGGGAAAGGTAGGAACATCAATGGACCTGCACTCTTGGGATGGGGCTCTGGAACATATAGGAGATCTGGGAGGATGGGAGATAGTAGCTGGAGAGGAGGATATTTGAGGCCCACATTTTAGCAGTGGTGGGGATGCTTCTATGACAAGGTATATGCTGTGACTGTGATACTGGAGTGGTTGGGTGGGAAAGAGGTTAAGGTTAAATAGTGGCCCCCAAAAGATATGTTCATGCCCTGGAACCTGTGAATGTGACCTTATTTGGAAAAGAGTCTTTGCTGATGTAATTGAGTTAAGGATCCTGAATTATCCTAGTGGGCTCTAAATCCAGCAAATATCCTTATAATAGGAAGGAAAAGATACAGACACACAGGAGAAGGCCAGGTGAAGAGACAGCAGTCCCACTGTTACAAGCCAAGTGTTTCTTGCAGTTACCAGAAGCTGGAAAGGGCAAGGGAAGATTCTCCCCCAGAGACTTCAAAGGGACTGTGGTCTTGTCAGTGCCTTGATTTGGGACTTCTGGCTTCTAGAACTGTGAAAGAATGTTTCTGTTACTTTAAGCCACCCACTTTGTGGCACTTTGTTACAACAGGCTTTGTTAGGAAGCTAATATAGGAACTTAGCAGCTGTGGTGGTGGTGGGTCCCCCACATGGATGTCAAAGTCACTGAAAATGATGTCAGAACAGAGGTTAAGGAGAAGTTAGTGGGCCAGAGCTAGAGTTATTCATGAATAGGGGAGATGATCAGAGGTTGGTAAAGACAGCAGCGAGAAAGGCAGCTGTGATGTCGCTGGATGGCACATTCTTCACATAAGCTGTGGTTTTTAAAGAAAAGAGAAGAGAGGTGGCTGGATAGCTCAGGTGGTTAGAGCACAGTGCTTGTAACACCAAGGTTGCCAGTTCGATCCCCACATGGGCCACTGAGCTGTGCCCTCCACAACTAGATTGAAACAACTACTTGACTTGGAGCTGATGAGTCCTGGAAAAACACACTGTTCCCCAATAAAATTAAAGAGAGAGAGAAGAGAAGAGAAGAGAAGAGAAGAGAAGAGAAGAGAAGAGAAGAGAAGAGAAGAAGAGAAGAGAAGAGAAGAGAAGAGAAGAGGAATGGCAAGGGGTAGGAGGGTGGGAGTGGGGTGAGGCTCCAAGGGAAGCAGTGTCCTGGGAGGACAGCCTGGTTTCACTTAACACAGAGATGGAGGGTACACTCGGAGATGGGTTTGGAGATGTAGAGTCTACTGATCACAGCAGAGCTGGGGGTGCGGCGAGAGGGGGTGATGGGAACATTTAGGGGACATGGAGAGCAGAACAAGGATGAGAGCTGGGGAACAACTGACCGAAGGCTTGGACTTCTCATGAGACTGAGTGGATGGGCTCGTGAGGCCTGCGATCTGGAGAGGGTGGTAGGTCAGGCTGTGCTTCTGAACGCTCAACTCAGTTGTTTGTGGGCCTTGGGGGACAGCTCCCTCTGACAACTTGAGGACTGCACTGGGGCTCTGTCACAGACACACCTGTGTGCAGCTGCCTGGAGGAACTGCTCCAGCACGCAGGTGGCTGTATCACTCCTCACAGTTATTTCCTAAGGGCAGAGCAGAAGCGTTTGAGCTTGTTTATCTAGATTAATGTCCAGATTGTATCTCAAGATTTATATTAACGTGTATCTAACAATAAGGGGTCTGTTTAAATAAATTATGACACGTTCATACAATGGAATGTTATGCGACCATTACAAATTATGTGGTTGAAGAATATGGAAGAATGCTCATGATAAACACTTAAGCACAAAAATCAGGTTACAAAACATGCATCATGCACCCCATTTGGTAACACAAACAAAGTTTATCTACAGGCATATGTAGGTCTGGAAACAGACTATACACTAAAACTTTAACAACAGTCCTCTGTAAATAGAAGTACGGAAAATTGTTATTTTCTTCTCACTTTACTGTATTTTCCAAAAACCGACAATGAATATTTATCACTTTGGGGTTCTAAAGGAAAAAAGAAAAAGAAAATTTGTCTTGATTAAATACACTTCTCAAAATTTCTTTTTTTTTTCTCTCTCTCTCTCTCTCTGAGAGGAATAAAGAAACTTTTGAAATTACTTTGAAATTTTCAGGGACCGATTGTTGTAAGAAAGAAAAAAACATTGTGCAAATAAAGAAACTTTTCATGGTTTCCTTTGGCTCCCAATCAATGGGAGACTTCCCCTTACGGTTATGGCTGTCCCACCTCACACCCTTCCCACCCCTGCACTCTGTCCTCCCTCGCAAATCAGCTGCTGCTTGAACTTGATCCTTAGCCATCCCTCCAACACGGATGAGAGATCTGGAGTGGAATGACCACAGTGTTCCGGTTCTGTGGATCTTTTCTACAATGTCCTGGATCAGTGGCATCCTGGAGAGGGCTTGTTCCTGTTTGAATGTGATACCTACCATGTGCACAGTTGATTATTTTTCCTTCTTCTTCTAAGACCTGCCCTTTAAGGGACCTGGTTCCTTAAAGGGAGTCTGGGGCCCACAGTCTTCATTCCTCTAACAGTAACCTTGACTGCTTCCAGATTGGGGCAATGACCCCCTGAGGCCCTTTTCCCCCTCCCAATCCAGCTACACCTTCTCTCCGGCTCCCCGAATCTCTCCTGGCCCTTGGCCTCAGATGCACTTTCTGGCATAGCTCCTGCCCTTGGGACTCAGTATTAACGTTTCTTGGGTTTAGACTTAGCCTCGGACTCCTCTGCTCCATCTCACCCCAATGGGATACCCCACCCTCTCTTGGACCCCACAAGTCTGTCCTTCTCTCATCTCTTCCCTTGTTGGGTCTCTGAAATCAGGAAGGGAATGGGGGAGGAAGATGTGGACAGACCTCTTTCTGTGTCTCCAGTTTTTGCCTTTGGTTTAAACTGGCTCATCTGTTAGAAATTTTTTATTCTAGAAGCATTTTTCTCAGTCTGTTGAGATCTTGCTCCCAGTTATACCCTCTGTTTGGCTCAAATAAACTCATAAAAATTTAAAAAAACAGGAACAAACAAACAAACAAACAAAACCTCAAAACAAAAAACCACCCCCAAAAAGAATTTTTAATTCCAATTACATTTACAAATATGATTTGATGTTGTTTCTCCCTTTTAAAAGACACTGAATGGGCTCAGGACAGGGCTGAAACGCAGGTTTCCAGAAAATTCTCATAGAACTGATGCTCATGGGACACAATAACTGAGCCCAGCTCACATAGGTGACTCAGCCAGAATTTCTCCACATGTTGATAAGGCCAAGGTCAAAGGCCTTGCTGAAATCCCAGCACAAAATTCTCAACACTGCCCTGGTCTGCCAGGCCAGGTTTTTCCTTAATCACTGCTCTCCTGAGCGATTTAAAGCCTCACTCCTCCAGTCTGTACAATCAGGATAGTGGCAAAATTGGTCTCAGACTGTTGTGAGATAATGTATGTGAAAGCATTTTGTGGCTCATTAATTAGGAGTGTCACCCATTTGTCAGCTGAAATCCTACCAAGACAAGGTGGAGAGACCCGCGTGACTTGTTTTCGTGATCTGTGCCCCTCCCAATGGTCA
>NW_017731408.1:3443735-3463582 GCF_001890085.2 Hipposideros armiger | reverse complement strand
CATCCTCCACAACTAGACTGAAGAACAAAAGGACAGCAACTTGTCTGTCCCCCTTTCCCCAATTCCCCAGCACTGTTCCCATCCCTCAATTCCCCAATAAAAATCTTAAAAAAAAAAAATTCGAGCCCCCTGTCACGTGTATCTGCCTTTTAAGGTCCTGAAGTGCCTGAAAGTGACTTTTCCTTTGTGGAGAAAATATTAAATCATTGAAGTTAAATCACTCATCTGAAGCTCCCTGGAAATGTGAATTAGCTGTGATGAGCATAGGTTGCCATCATCCCCACCTCTCACACCTGGACAGCCACTACTAATCATCCCCAGATCAGCACCCCCTACCCCAGTGCCTAGAGGAGGGGAGGCTGTGTGTGTCTGTGTGTAGGATGGGACAGAGGGGGTGAAGCCAGAGGGCAGTGCCTCCATGTATCTGGGAGGACGGCCACACTGAAGGCCCCTGAGATATTTGGAGCCTCTGGAATTTCTTCATAATTGCATATACCTGAACTTCATCTATTTTTCTCAGTGATTTGCCAATAGAAGGCCTTAACCTGAAGGCATTAAATGCAGATTTGTGGGAACAACAAGAAAAAAAAATTGAGCTTCAAACTTGTGCAGTTCAGCTGATGATTTGGGGGCTAGGAGAAGCTGAAGGAGTAGCAAGTGCAACTCTAACAGGGAAGGGAAAGTGGGGGGAATTCCACAGGGCAGGGCCAGCAGGAGGCAGGAGGACGTCCAAAGTCACGGCCTCTTTCTCCAACAATAGGCTCCATATTTCTCTGCTTGAAATTTTATTTCTGAGCTGCTCTCATTTTTCTTGACTATTTCTTTTTAAGAATCTCAGATCTTGAAATTTGTATTCTACGACTATAGTTAGCCATTTCTAACCAAAATGTCAAACATCTTACAGACCCCCCCACGTGGGGGCTGTACTCTGATTTATTCCATCTAAGGCTATGTTTGGGGTACATAGGTAGTCAAAGGTCCCACCCCACGCCCTTCCAAAGTCACCAGCACTTTTCTCCTTTGGCCCAAATTAGATGCAGACCAGGGCTGTCTCCACTGCCTCTGGGAGTCCTCTTACCAAGTCCTCAATGCTCAGATGAGAATTTCTTTAACTGTGACTTTGTCCATTGGAGGGAAAGGAGGATATTGGGGCATGATTTGCAAGCAACTTGAGGTGGCAGACATACTTAAGTCTCTTTTACTTTCAAGTTTCAGGTTTAGGGTTGGTTTTTTTTGGTTGTTGTTTTTTTTTTTTTTGTACCTTTCTTTCAAACAAGAACTGCAAACCCAGTTATCAGATTTCTGCCTAGGACTGAATACACACTCATGGGCTGCCAGGGGAGATGGGGGTGGGGAGGATGGACCAGGAGGTGAGCAGTGAGGGTGCAGTAGACACACAATGAGTAAGTGTTGCCCATACGCCCCCACTCCCACCATCACCACATACACACCCTCTCAGAGAGTGGCAAAGAAGGGACACTTTTTAACTTTCACATGTTGTTTGCCCTGGCCGATGGGATGCAGATAGAAATGTTGTGTGAGAATTTTTAGATGCAATCTTAAAGTGGGGGACATGCCCTCCTCTCCCTCCACTTTCTGACTGGCTAAAATCCAGACTTACTGAAGCAATGAGGCAGAAGCCAATTGTTGGGGCTGGTGGAGGAGCAAGAGAGAATTCTGGGTCCCTGAAGCACCTTCCTAAGCATAGCTCCCTCACTTCTGTCTTCCTCCATGAGATCACTGCTTTTCGAGGTTTTAGCCTGAATTAATAGACCCCTCTTTCCACCATGGTGATTACTCTTATTTGTATCTGAGTCAGCACAGTGACCTTACCTAACAGGAGAGTCTTTGCCTCCAAACCCACCTAACTCAGCCAGCTTTGTTAATCCCACATAGTGTTAGAGAAAGAAAAGAACACATAGAGGGACGCATTCTGGTTCTGTCTTAAATAAAAATAAAGCTGAAATACAAAAGCAATTTTGAAATAACTTTAAAGCTTTGCCCCTTATGGCTCTGTCAACCATTTGTTGAATGCCTCACTGAGCAGTTTCAGTTCCAAAAGTGGAAAAGGATGTATTCAGATCACACTCAAGGGCTGCTCTGTGGTGTTAATTATATGTCTGCGCTCGTGTGTGTGCTTGCCTTATGTCGCCGGATCTTATATTCCCAACTACACGATAAGGGCACAGGGACCGCATCTCGGGCATGTTTTTGTTTCCTGGTACATGGATGGCCTTCCCTAAATGTGCTTTTTGGGAGGATGCATGTACGTCTTTACCAGAATTGCTTTAGGTATGTCCATCGTCTACATGGTCACCTATGTCTTACTTTATTTCCTTGCTTTGTTTCCCTTCTCCTAGTTTACAAAGAAATTTCTAATAACCTTTAAAATAGCTCCTCTCGGTAATGTTCATGGCTTTGTTCTCTGTTCTGAGAATTAGATGCAAATAACTTTGACTTGCAAATTCTAACTCAGCAGCTGAATGCTTCAAGAGGCTCCTACATACCTTTGTTTTTTTCTACATCAACCTTTTCAGGAAAATCACTTCATTCTTTCAAAATGTATAAATTCTTATGTCAAAAGCACCAGTATCATAATTGCCTTGTATTATGATTATCTTATACAACTCTTGCTGGAATCACAGTAAAATAACAACTTGTCATTGTTAAACACACTTTAGCAAATGCATACTATATGTATATGCTGTCTTACAGTCTTTCTTCAACGATTTTACATTTTTTATGCTTCCTGCCAAGAAATTTACTATTACATTAAGCTATTTCATTGTCACTTAGGTTTTTAAAAAACATGTCCTGTTAGAATCTTCAGCTATGTGCTTTAATCTTACCATTTACAACCAGAACAGAAATTAAATCAGTGCTCAAAACCAACATTTCAGCCTCAAAAGCTAGCTGGTCTAGACTCAGTCTCACAGCTCACAGATGTGGGAAGCCCTCCGAGTATGGACTGTAGATAATTCCCAAGCTGTTCAGCTGAGATTCCTCATGATATTTGGGGGAAAGTTCCCAAAGAAAATGGTCAGCAGCAGCAGCCCTCATTCCAAAATACTTCTTTTCTACAAATGGAGGCCATATGCAGTCTCCAGGGTACAGGTATAAACTTAGAGGTTTGACACACAGCCAGTCAATGACAAACCAGGTGAGCTTGTTGAGTCGGTTTGTGGAGCATCTTTTAATTTTAGCTGTTCCACATCAATTAACAGGAAGGATTTTGAAAGAAAGTCATTTAATTAAAAATGGAAGGTGGTAAACAACAACAACAACAACAACAAAACAGAGCCAGGGTCCCCGTCACCTCTTCAAGGCAATAATCTGCATTGGTGCCCGCGCTAAAAAGCCTGGGAAGAGACATACATAATACCCTAGGCCGCGGGGGCACTGGCCCTTCTCAGTGCTGCATCTACATTTCCTTCGAGCAAGAGTTTCCACGAGACCTCAGGTTGCCAAAACAAGCCCTCAGTGGCCCATGTCCTATCGCTGTGATATCAAGTAGAAATTTGTGTACAAAGCCGACAGCAGAGACCCCATGTTCTGTCAGGAATAGAGAGATATTCATCTAGAAAGGGTTTTATCCCCTCTCCTGTTGAATTTAACTGAAATAGGTAGCAAAGTTCATGGAGTAATTTTGCGTAAGCCGAAAAATCGAATTACTGGAGGCAGAAAATGAAGCTGATGTTCCCTGACGTCATCCGTTTGCCCTCTCTTTATAGGCTGTGTCAGCACTTCTTCTTCATCTCTTGTGGCCGCTAGCTAAGGTCAGGTTTTCGCCAGTGATTGCCCAGCTTACTGGAAGAGCCTTCTACTCCCATTCTCAGAGCCCATTCAGCCTCCTACTCTTGCCACAATGACTGTTCTCAACAATCGTGTTCACCAGTCTACTCTCTCACAGGGACTCTTTTGGTGCTTTCCAGTCACCTTCAGAATAAAATTTAAATCCTTACCTTAGCCCTCAGTCCCTCCCTGCTCTGGGAACTCCTTACTTCTCCCAGGCGCCTCTCCAGGGCTTCCTACACACTCTTTGCCCCATCTTTCAGCGTCAGCCCCAAACTCATCTTGCTGTTTTATATCTTTGCCCAAGATTTCCGTCCTGCCAGATGTGCTCTCTCCACTCTCCTCTCCCTTCATCTGTTCATCTCCTGGCCTTACACTCAGCTCCTAAGGGCCACCTCAGGAAGCCTTCCCTAACTTTTCAGTGCCCACCTCTGGGCTCCCTCCATGTCTTGGGCACACCTCTGTCAGGGAGTGTACCTCACTGTGTGATAGAGGGGAACTGCTGTACCTCGTAAGCACCATTGAAATGTAAACTATATGATCCCTGTAGGCAGGGCTGTGCATTATTCATCAGAGCCTGGCACAGCATCCGGCACAAACTACATATTTAAAAATTAATGATTAAGTGAGTGGATTCTTGGTCATATGGAAATCGAGGGAAGGAACCACTGCAATGAGTTTCCTGCAAATCAGGACACCATGGAGCCTTCCTCTTTTTCTCCTTTTCAGTGAGTCTCCCATTTTGCCTTCTGCTTCCACGTTTTACTCTTGACTCTCCATAGGCACCGGCTTCATGGACAGGGCCCTGAGAACATCCTGAAGGGGGGAAAGAGGAGGAATGTTCTAGAAAGTTTCACTTGCCTATTCCTCTGTCCATTTCCATCTAAGTTCCTAATATCCCAATCATATTGGATATTGGGTGTGAGCCACAAGAAGAATTTGGAGAAGAGGGAAAGTGGTTGGGGAAAAAAGAGGGGAGAAAAACACTTTTTTTTCTTTTTGGTAATACCAGTCCCATAAGATGAGGTTACAAAGAAACTTTTTAAATTGAGAGAGGTACAGATGAATATGTAAATAATAGAAAAGTTAAACTTCCTAGGCATATGAACAAGCCATTGACTACGAGTGTTCTTTATCGTTCCCTCGGATCCATTTTCTTCCCAGCTCCCTGCCCTGGGAGGCTGACGTCTCTGGGCTGCATCACGCAGGCTCTTTGCACCTGGCTGTGACTTAGGTCAGACCTCTGAGAGGCACCGTTAGCAGTTTAGAGAGAAAGAGGAGAAAGAGGTTGAAGTATTCATTTCCTTTCTCCCTTCCTATCTCTCTGGCTTCTGGCAAGGTTCACTTGTCCTATTTTCAACACAACTGCCAGGTTGGTCACGGACAAGATGAAGATATCCACACTTACTTAAAGAATATGGTACTTGTAGCATTGTGGACTTTGTAAATGTTGTTGCTATAACAAGAGGGGAAGCTAGAGAAATTTCCACTGTGGTGGTTCCCTGCTGGTCTTTTAGGCTACAAATAGACACGGTGCCAAATGAGACTTTCTCTGAATCCTCCTTTGTATCTCTTTCTTCTGAGACACAGCGGCCCCTACCCACAAGGCCTGTGCTCGGGCCCCTTTCCCTTCACTCATATCAACAAATATTGATAGAGTACCCAAGGACTTTAATCTGTGGTAATGAATTTGAGCCATGATGGTACCCAAAGGTCACTTCCCCTCTCCCTTTACTCAATGACCAAAGTCAAATGTTCTATCTGAAAGCCAAATGTCCATTGCTGCTTTCTTCCATGGTCTTTGAGATTCTTCAGTCTTCTACTTTCTGGTTAGAGTGAGAAATTTAGCGTGTTAGTCACTGTAGAAAAAATTATAAATACAGATAATTAGCTATAAAAGAGTGTGTTCTAGAGATGTATCTCTTACTAAGGTCAGGCACAGCGCTAGGCACTTCCACATGCATTGCCTAATTTAATCTTCTTATGAAACTTGGAGGTTGCGAGCATTATTTTCCTTGTTTCATAGATAAGAAAACTGATTACTGAGAAGTTACAAAACTTGCCCAAGGTTACACTCGCTCCTGACTGCCAAGGCTGGATTCAGACACACAGACGCCAGAATGCTTGCTCCTAACCACCACACTCTACCACTATGAGAACTCAGACAAGCCTGTCACCCTCTCTAAGCCTGAACTTCCTCCACTGAAAATACGGAGGCAAGATTAAATCATTTTTTAAAAGTTCCTCTTGCTTCAAAACTGTGCAGTTTTGCTCGGGAGGCTGCTTTATTTCTACCAACCACTAGGAGGCGCGCAGCCAACCGTGCAATCGGGTTGCCAGGGTGGCAGGACGAAGACCTCTTTGCCCCCTCAACCCTCTCTGATGTGGCGTGGGAATGGAGTGGAAACTTGTTCCCACTAGTAATCGGTGCAAAGCAAGCTGCTTCCACACGGCAGAGCTAAGTTTTACCAGTTGGCCTGACTCCTTTGGGCATGGTATTTCCATCAGCTGCTCCGCTGCTACTCTTCGTTGACTGGTAAAACAGGAGACTTGGGGTCTCAAGCCACCAGTTCCTGTTAGCTCTTTTGAAGCGCCTTTATGTTTCCTGAAAATGGTGTATTAGAATCAATATTCAAGCTAAACAACAGTGAAGAAATAGATGCATGCCACATTAAGGTGGATGTTCTTAACCAATGAAAGAGAGAATTGCTGTCGATGGCACACCCAAACCCACTCTCTGAAATCCCTGTGAGGACTTCTGACCAGTAACCCCCATTTGAATGTGTGAAAATGTAGAAACTGAATGTGGCTTGTGAAAATGAAGACATGGTTTGCGACAGAATCACAGCCAGGGACTCGCTTCCCACAGAAATGGATTTCAAGTTACACACATGCCATCTTCAGGGAGGACGTGCTGCTCTGACAACCTCAGGCACGGAGAAGTTAAAGAAATCTTCCTCAGTATGTTGACTCTGTCTTGCTGGTGGAGTAACTGAGACCCTGGCCAGCTCAACCGTGGCCTGCCTTGTCTACATGCTCTGAGACGAACCCTGGGAAATGGAAATGGGGCACTGATGCCTGGATACTTGGGAGGTGAAAGGGAATTATAGAGATAAGGAATGTCCCTTCTCAATGCTCTGCCTAAAGTTCATGAGTGTGCACATGTGCTAATATTGGGTCACTGGGAAAGTCATGATGCATTTTTGCATTGAAAACCATAGAAAAATACGTCATGACTTTCCCCACGACCCAATAGAACTGGCAGTGACAGCAGACAGCAACATTTCCATAGAAGGAAGATACAGTTCAAGGAGGCGAACAGGTCTATTTCAGGAGGGTACAAGGATCCCACGTCCCAAAGTCATTGTTACTACCTCTACCTCTACTGAACTGGCAGCTCACACCCAGTCCCCAGATTCTAGAAGTATCTGTAGGGAGATCTGGTCAGACCAGTTACCCTGGCTAACTGTGAAGTCTTTGGGAAAAGTGGTAAAAACGTCTGCTAAAGAGAAGAAAATCATGAAGGTCTCTATGTTCATTTAGAACTGAGTTTTCCAATTTGGATTCCTGTTTTCTTAGTGGGGAAAAAATATATTGCTGTCTCTAAAAGGTAATTTCAAAAAAATTAAACTGACATGATTTATTTAGCAAGTGTGGTTTGTAAACATAGTTACACAAGAATGGAGTTGATCTCTCCCTAGAGCTTAGCGAGGTCTCCCAAACACCCCAAGAGCTAGAAATCAGCTCTGAATCCAGCATCAACATGCTTGTTGGGAGCAATTAACACTGAGTCAGGTCCAAATACATGTTGGGAGATGATACCACTTTAATCATCCCATCCCACCGTGTGAAGAAATACGCACTTCTATTAGCTCTAGGTCAGTGAGTGTGGCTCCCACATTTATGAGCTTGGAGTCTTGTCAGGCTCAACAAATAAGATTGCACTTATGGCTCCTTTGGTCCCACCGTTTTCCCTGGCATTGACTGCTCTTCCATGAAACGTCAGCTCTCAACAATGAAGAGAACAAAGCAAGCCCGAAAATTAACTTGAGGAGAACTAAGACACCATCTGGTGGCCATTCACTATAAATCTTTGCCTCAGATGCAAATGCCTTGCACAAAGGAGCCCGGTCTTTGTAACTGATGTGTTACCTGCAAAAGATAGCCTGGGAATGCCCAAACTTCCACAGCATGGCAGGCTTCTTTTTTCATTTTTTTCCCTCAATGTAAAGTACTTGACCCCAAATCTTATAACAACACCCTTACCATGCAGTACAGGGAGGAGGCCCTCTCTTTGAGGTCTTTCACAGCATGAGAAAGAAAAAGAACCTTTGAAGTCACAGTATTTTACCCCTTAGTCGTGAGGGATCTTGAAAGGAAAAAAAATGCCTCAGGAATCCTGATTTTTTCCCCCCCTATGTTCTGCAGTAAAATAGAAAAAAAATAATAACTAAGTAAAGCCAGTCTATCAGGTTTCCCTTCTCATTTAACACTTCCTTTACTGACGAGGGACCATTTTTACAAATCGAATGCATTACCAACTTAACTTTCCCCAAATCCAACCTTTTGCCTTGGGCTCCCTGACCACAAATGGCCTTTGTCCTCTTTTGTAGGTGGCACTGACTAAAGTGACTGTAACCTGACATTGATTGATGGCTAACCACAGAACAAGGCTATCCTTGAGCAAAATCCCTAAGCAAGTGAAGTTGCTCTCCAGGGTCCCTCACCCCCACTCAGCTGATGACCACTTCTCTCCCTAACTCCGTAACAGCCCATCCTGACCAAGGTGAGAAGTTTGGGCCTCCGTTTTAAAGAGTTTTGCTTGCTAAAGTAAAGTACTCTCTGGTGTTTTTATTTAAAAAGGGGCTCCACCAAACCTGCATGAGCCAAAGGATAGAATTTTCTAATAGTGTAATTTGGGGGTAGGGGTAGTTAACGTTGGGGAAAGGCGATGGACAATAACCCTGTTTGAAGCCCCTCCACCTATAGTGAGCCCCTGCTTTGCATACTGGTAAGGCTGCCCTCCAGAGAGGATCTCTAAAAGACCCCGAAGTTTTTGCCCTACAACACGAACACCCTTCTCCCTGATGCTGGAACTCCAGTGCCCATAGCTCTCTCATCTAGATGAGCCAAGTACCTTTACCACGTCTTTCTCCTACTGGGGTTGGTAGTGCTGTGTTCAGACTTGCCTGCTCTGAAATAAATAGTCGGGCACTTCTCAGAAACGGGTACTTTACGTTAATTAACAGGAAGAAGATGAAACAAGAACTCAGCTCAGAAGGAGCTGTTCACCTCACAGATCAGAAGTAACAAGTTGGGGGTGGGGGTGGGGATGGGGGGTGCAGACAGCCAGGGTGTAGAGGAAGGAAGGGGATGGAACTGAGCAGGTAGAAGTTTTCTCAGGCACAAATGGGTTTGTTTTTCCTTGTCTGGGATTAGAACGGGTAGAAACGAGGGCAATTCTTTTATCACTCGCTTGCCAGGACGTTTTAGTTAAAGCTAGAAGTGATCAGCAATGCATCCCATTCGCAAGGCCAAAGGCCAGGACAACCTGTCAGGGCTGATGGCCCTGAGATCCTGGAGGAAAGAAAGCCCACGTTTCTGATCTCATGAACCTCATGTTTTAAGAACTCCCCATAAGCCATCGACATGCTGAAAAGCTTGGACTGAAAAATGATGAGGCATGAGTGCCAAGACACTGCTTTGAGGGCAGAAACACAACATTGGAAAAGGTAGACATGAGGGTGAATGAGAGGTCAAGAAAACCAGGGTGTTATGGATTGAACCATGTCCTCCCTAAAAATATATGTTGGTTTCCTACATATATGGAAGCTCCCTTCACCCCGCCCCTCAAACTTCAAAATGTGCCATTATTTGGAGGGAGGGTCTTTACACAGGGAAGCAAGTTAAGATGAGGTCAGTAGGGCGGGCCCTTGTTCAGTATGACTGATGTCCTTATACAGAAGGGACATTTTGGACACAGACACCCACAAGGTGAATGCCATGTGTACGTGAAGATGACCATCTACAAGCCACGGAGAGAGGCCTGGACCAGATTCTCCCTCACAATCCTCGGAAGGAACCAACCCTGCTGACACCTTCATTTTGACTTCCAGCCTCCAGAACTGGGAGACAGCAAATTTCTATTGTGTAAGCCACCCAGGCTGTGGTACTTTGTTAGTATAGCCCTGGGGAGCTAATACCCAGCCTCTGCTCCTGGGCATTCTGTGGACAGGCTGTGTTTGGGTCGGTCCCTCCATTGTTCTGGGTAATTAGGAGTTTTGCCCAACATATTCCAGAATCCCTTCCAGCCCAACACTGACTCTCTGGCTCCCCAGCCTATAAGCACAAGTGGGACATCTGACCCATTAAACCTAAAAATGGTAATGGCCTGAGACCTTACTTTAGTGTACCCATTCCATTTTCTGAAGCAGCCGCACCCAGAGATGAGATAAGGCAGAGAACTGTTCAAAATTACACACACACACACACACACACACACACACACACACACACACACACACACATAATTTTGAATTTGAAACATATTCAAAAAATAAATCAATAAATAAGATACCATGTGTTTCTGCCTTCCCCACAAGCCTTGATGTTGCCTTGAAGTTCAGGGCACATTATTCTTGTGTGTTATTATTGGATGGTGGTAATGCCTTTGAACCCACCTTGTTAACCACATTCTCTATTCCCGCCTCTTTCCCACAACCGCCATCATCAGTTTGGTAGGGTTTCTGCATGGAGATACGTGTGTGTTGGGTGAGCTCTGTGGTGTTTGGATTGCAGGTACAGGCTTGTTGGATGAGGAGGTGCAGGAGGGGTGGGTGTGGCGAAGGTGGAGACCAAGGTTGTTGGCACACGCGAGCAACCTGGGGAACATTTTGGTGGGTCTACTGTTCTTGAAAGTGCCTCCTCCTCTGAATACTTGTATCTTTTCCTTTACAAGACATGAATTAAGTGGGCAGCAGCTGTGGGAACCAGACCTGAAATTTAACAGGTCAATTAAATTGCTTGTTTTAACATTTTGATACTAAATCCATGGTGGGACCATTCCAGGAGTGGGTTTAATTGGCAAGAGCCCCAAGCCTCCCCTTCCAAAGGGTTCCTGGTGTGTAACTCTGCTCACACCTGCACATGCAACGAACTCAGGAAAGAGATCCTGGGCAGCAGGAAAGACCATGCCTGAGGCTCACCTAATATAACTCCTCACTCCAGAAGTCGGTGGGGGAAGCGAGACATCTCTGAGTGTCAGGAACAGGGAGGGAGAGAGGGAGGAGAAAGGGGAAAGGCGTGAGGGCAGGCTCCTGGGAGGTTCAGTCTGTGCTGAGTGACTAAACTAAGGGTGATGTAATGAACAATCTGCAGACTTCCAGCTGCTGTAATTCTGTGTGAATAATTCTGATAATGACACTTTACTTAGCAAGGGTGGCATCCAGATAAGCAGATTGGGCTTTCCTGTCAGCTTATGTTCACAGCGCATACCACTGCCATGTGACATGAGGTGACACACAACCATGACTGACATTTCCTTGTGGGGCCTGCTGGGAGCCATGGGAGAGATGATGAAACAAGACCTGTCCAGATGGAGACAGCCACCTCCTAGAGTACTCGAGGCTTGTTCACTTCCTCTGTGCTCCTGAGGCTAGTGGGCACCGGGTACCCACCAGCCCTTCCCAGGCCAGAAGCAAGGTCAGATGGACAAAGGCCTCCCCCTGTGGGGAGACAGTTAAATGTTTCCGTTCTTGTAGGGAGCCTTGTGTGAAAAGGGGAGAGGTTGTCATAACAAAGAGGTTGGGCTTTGATTTATTTGTGCATCTCAAAGTCAAAATTCTGGTAGCAAGTGCCTTGTGTTCCAGACACTGTGAAGTTTTGTGTTAGCCTTCCCAACATCCCTTCCCTCCCTTAGGTAAGAGTACCCCCAAGGTATCTTTAGGGAACGACCCTTCTCTCCATTCTCAATCCATGTGGTTTGGGGGAGGTCACCCCCAGTTGTGGCCCTGGAGGGGGGAGCATAGCTCAGGATTTGCCAAGCAGAGTGCTGCCTCTCCCAGGCAATGATTGGTTCAGGCACTGGCCAGTCAGGGACATTCCTGGGATTTTTGTCTTAATCATTGGGAAACAGGTGTTCTGTTTCTGCTGGAGTTGCTAAGCTAGTTGGATTAATCTAGCATGGCCAGGGGGCACCTCTGCCAACTTGGGAGAAGAGAGGCTGATCAAGAATAAAGCCAATACAGAATAAGGCCAGGTGGACTGAGAAATGGAGATGGATATATATATATATATATATATATATATATATATATATATATATATATAGAGAGAGAGAGAGAGAGAGAGAGAGAGAGAGAGAGAGAGAGATTGGCAGAATAGGCTATATGGGGTGTACTATGTACTATTCCTGTTCTTATAATGTCTCTGTAGATTTGCAGTTGTTTCCAAATTGTTGTGTTGGCTTTGAGATGCTCGCACTTGGTGCCAGGCTGTTTTCACTTCTCTAGGGACGGTGGCTCCCAGCCACTGTGCACTTTGCTGGATGACCCTTCCTGTCCCACCAGGCTCTGCTGTATCTACAAGAGCAGCACATGAGACATCTTTCCACATGGATTGGTAGTTTTGTCTCGTGGAATTTAATCCTTCCAGATCAGGAGGATTATTTTGGATAAGCCATTAAGATTATTAATTCTAACATTAGTGTCTGATTGCTTTTATTCTTGTTTATGAGAACTGTCTCAGAGCCTGGGCATGTTGCGCCTCCCTTCTCCGCCGCCCTGTTTAATCCATGTTAAATCCAGGGCCTTGATGTCACTCTCCATTTCTGCCTGTGCCTGAGGATTGAACCCTCTAAAGGTGGGCATGAGGTTTAGGAGAAGAGACATTTGAAGACATGCTCCAAGTTAAGAGGAGACTGAACATTTTGGACAGAATATTTTTGGAGCCTCTAGTATGTGCTAGGCAACATAGGTATGGTCGCAGTGACCATATGGTCATTGTCCTCAAGAAGCTTACAATCTAAAATGAGAAAGCAAGAAAACACACAAAAAACTAGATAATCACAGAAGGTGTCTTTTTATAGTTTCCTATGTGAGAAACATTGTCAGGCAATGGAAATTAATGGACTCGTTAGTTGATGACTATAAGGAATCCAAATATTTAGGGGAAAAAAAGGTTTCCTGTAGGTGACGAAGGTTAAGGAGACTTTATGGAACAAAGAGGTAAGACTGAGATGGAAGGGTGGGTAGGATTTGTATATAGGAGAAGACGGGGTTCCAGGAGGGGAGGACCCTGTGAACTAGACCATGGAGATGAGAATGCTCAGGCCTGTTTGTCAGGAGTTGAGGGTTTGGGAAGGAAAATTCGAGGTAAGTTTGAGTAAATTGGTAATGCATATCCATAGCTCTACATACATAAGCAATGCTGGAGAATCAAAGAAGAAACCTTTGGAGCAGGGGCTGGAGGTAGGAAGAACCCTTGGGTAGCTACTGACTACTAGAGCCCACTTATTTGCACCCATTGTGATTCAGGTACTTCATATACTTATCTCTAATCCTCACCAAACCCCTGCAAGGCAGATATAATCACTTCCACATTGGCAGGAAGCACTGTAATTCCTGGGAAGGGCAAGTACTTTGACTGGGGCTGTGCAGGGAAGAAGCCACCAGCCAGGGGTCAAATTGAGACTTGTCAGGCTTCAGGGTGGGCCTCCCTCCTTGATACCATCCTNCCCCCCGCCCCCGCCCCCACCCACTGTTGTAGAGGGAGCAGGGAATCATAGTGTCTGAACCAGAGCAGTGGCAATGAATATGGGAGAAAAAAGAAAGATGTGGGGAAATCAAGGAGGAAAAACTGATATTGGGCAAACAATTAAGTTTAGGAGGTGACTGAAAACGAAGTTAAATAAAGCTTCATTTTGTTCTTGTCGATGAAAAACATGCAGCCTAAGAGAAAATTTATAAGAGTTTATTTGAGCCAAACTGACGACAATTGCTGGGAAGCAAAATCTCAACGGATTGAGAAAACGCTCCACAAAATGGCGGTTTGCAGTTAATTTTATACATAAAATCAAAGGAGGAAGGTTACGTGAAATCCATTGGTGATAGATTAAGAGGGTGGGGGAAAGCAAAGTGGGGGAATCTCTGAGATTGGATAAAAGTAAATTAGAGAGACAGGAGCTTCCTTTACATAGGTGGGTGCAGAATCACTCACAGTTCACTTTTTACCGCACATAGAGATGGTAATCAGGAGACAGCATATTAATGAGGAATTTTGCAGATTCCAGCACAGGTCCAGAAAAAGGATTACTGACATTACAAAGATGTTATCTTAGGTGCAAAAAGACAGCAGGCAGGCTCACTGAAAAGGCACAGACTAACTTTATGACAGAAGCTGAAGATGTGACTTCCCGCCACGGCCCACTTAGTTATGAAAATTTTTTATGCTCACACCATCTTATTTGTTATTTTCAGTCTCCTGAGCTTGTCAGGTTAATACATGGCCCCTTTTCCGTCCACATTCTTTAAGCAAGGACTTACTGCTACTATCATGCTAGCTATTTGGAAGGGGGACAAAAAGATCACAATATGAACCCTGAACACAAAACAACTTTATAGTCTAGTATAAGATGTTATAAACGTACAAACATGTGTATAATGGGAAAGAGTTAGATAAATGTTATAAGAGTGAAATAGACAAAGTGCTATAGATGGTTAGAAGGGAGAAAATCTAAGTGGTAAAGGCAAGCATTCACAGAACAGAAAATATTTCCTCAGCTTTGAATGGCAGAGGAAAGAAGTGAGGGGAGGATAATCTAGATCAAGGTTTCTCAGCTTTGGCAGTATTTACATTTTCAGCCAGGGTCATTCTTTGCTATGGAGGACTGTCCTGTGCATTGTAGGATGCTTAGCAGTGTCTCTGGCTTCTACCCACTAGAAACCCCTTCCGGTTCTGACAGCCAAAATGTCTTCAGACATTGCTAAATTTCCCCTGGAGGCCAAAATCAACCTCAGAGAGAACCACTGTTCTAATCTAAGAGAATGATGTTAGAAACGGAGTATGTTTGGGGAATAAAAGAAGCATCTGTATCTGCCTGTTTCAAAATGTGTTCCTGGGAACATAGCATCTAGTGAGATAAGTGATAGTTCCTTAAATAAGAGTCGTGATCAAACAGCATTGAGAAACACCACATACTTTCGTTCTCCACTGGAAATTCATAGTGTACATTAGAATAGTAAAGGCTTTGAGAGGTTATGCAGGAAAGCTATTTGGCCTTGGTTAAATTTAATTATGAAAGAACTTTTTTTTTTTTTAAAGTCAAGAAACAAGTATTAACCTCCTGAAGGGCACTATTGTGTTGCAGGATGCAGCTTGAAAAATGATGGTATATTTGACTGAAACACAGAGTCTATGAAAGACTTAAAACTGGAAAAAATACAGGTAGATTCTAGAACTAGATTCAGAGGGCTGAATTTCATTTGGAAGCCTAAGTTTCATGTAGTCAACAATAGGGCAGTAGCCAGCAGATAACATAATTAAAACTATGCTTCAGTTATTCATTTACTTATTCAACGTATAGTAAGCAATATTAGTGTAGTAGCAGCAAGCCAGATACACTAGAAGATGTACAAATAGGAACCAAAGTACATTGCAAAAACAATAACTTAGAGTGGTAATGATGGAAGGAAGAGGCACATGTAAAAAGTATTTTAAAGATGAACAGAATAGAGTTTCTGATTTGTTGGAAGGTAGAACAAGAAAATAAAGGAGTCAATGATGACTGTAAATTTTTTAGGCTTGAGTTACTAGGAGCTTCTGTGTACCTTTAACAGAGAAAGGATACTCAGGAGAAGAAGCAGATTTGCAGAGAAACTTTCATTTTGCATACACTGAATTTAAGGGATTAGTAGGACATCCAAAGACAGATGTCCAGTAGATAATTAGAATTAAGAGTCAAGAGTGAAAATGGAACTGGCAATAAATTTTGGGAAGTCATCTCCCTTTAAATAATAAAAGAAGTTGTGAATGTGAATGTGGCATGGAATGGAGGAAAGAACAGGGTGAGAAGGAAAGAAGGATACAGCTAAGAACAGAGATCTGGAGAATATCTATACTGAGAGAGTAGAAGAAGGAAGATGATGTAGCAAGGGAAATGGATGGGTCTGTTAGAGAAATAGAAGATTCAAGAAAAAATGTCAGCGCCAAAGGGTGAAGGAGTGTCAAGAAGCAATTGACCATGTTAAAAGAGGTCCAAGAAGAAGCACATTGGAAGAAGCCATTGGGTTTAGGATTTCTGTCAAAGGGGGCTATTGAAAAATCTCTGTAAAGTGGTGGGGATAGAAACGAAATTGCCAAGAGTGAGTGGGTGGTAAAGAAGTTAAGACAATGAATACAAATTACTTTTTTGAAACATTCACCATTATGGCTGCATAGAAATAGTAGCCACTGAAGGCAATGGGATTGGAACAAGAATTGCTTGTTTGTTTGTTTGTTTGCTTGTTGGGGGATGGAGAGATTTGATCATGTTTACTGACAAAATATAAGAAACCAGAGGAGGTTAAGAGATTCAAGAAAGAGGAGTGATAATTAATAGGATAAGGCTTAGGAGGAGTCAATTGAGATGAGATCAAGGTCAGAGATTCTTTGATTTAGGAGTGAAGGAATAGTAGATAAGAAAATAGAGAAATCGTGAGGTGGAGACCTCAATAAATTCAAATCTTAACAAATACAAAGATGTAGGTCATCAGCTGACAACGAGAGAGACAGGAATGGGAATAAATATTTGAGAGTATAGGAAATAGCAGTTATGAAGAATATGAGCATTAAAAATGATGGCTAAAAGGTTGTCCAAGTTAGAATGAAACCTAAAATCTGCCATATGGACTTTTAGGTGACCCAGTTAGTATAATTTGATGACTTTCTTCAAGAATGCTCAGAAACAAACAAACAAAAAACTGAAAAATGGGCAATAAAAACATATCCACAGGTGATCCAAACGTTGGTGTTATCAGACAGGGTCTTTAAAATAACTGATCAATATGATCAAGAAAATAGACGACAAAATGGAAAATTTTACTAAAGACTGGAATCCACAACCACATTAACTAAACTTATTGCGGTAACCATTTTTCAGTCTTACGTATATCAAACATCATGTTGTACACCTAAAATGAATACAATGTTATATATCAATTATATCCCAATTTTTAAAAAGTAACCAAATGGAAACGCTTGAACTGAAATACAATAGTTGAAATTAAAAACTCAGTTGATGAGTTTAATAGCAGATTAAATACAGCTGAAGAGTAGATTAGTGATCTTAAAGAGAGTTCAGGAAAAAATATTGAAACTAAAAGGAGATCAAAAAGATTGGAAAATATAGGAAAGAATATAAGAGACAGATGGAACAGGTGAAAAGATCTCATGAACATGTAATAGGAGTCCAGAGGGGAAGAAAGAACATGAAACAGAAGCAATATTTGAAGGGAACAGCTGAGAACTTTCTGAAATTGACCAATGACAGCAAGCTACAAATCAAAGCTCCATAAACATTAAGCAGAATAAATTCAAAGACCATACCTAGATACAACATAGTACAACTGATTTTATATATATATATATATATATATATATATATATATATATAAAGCTACATATTATCTTCAAAGAAGCTACAAAAAGAGTGACAGTTAACATTTTATCAGGCACACTGGAAGTGAGGAGACAATTCAATAACCTCTTTAATGTGCTGAAAAATAAATAAATGTCATCCTTGAACTCTATGCCCAGCAAAAATATCCTTCAAAGCACAAAAATTGGCATGTCCAAAAGAAGGAATAGACAAATCCACAATCAAGGTGAGATATTTTAACACTTTTCTCAGAAACTGATAGAATAAGTAGATAAAAGCAAATAACAACAACAAGAAACCAGTAAAGATATGCAAGATTTGAAACACACAATTCACAAACTTGACCTAACTTAAATGTCATAAATACTGCACCAACAACTGCAGTATATTCTCATAGATTTTTTACTAGATTGACCTAATGCTGGGCCACACAACAAATTCAACATCTTCAAAAGATTGAAATCATACAGATTATGTCTATGACTAAAATGGAATTAAGCAAGAAATCAACAAAAAATAAGTTGATAATTACCCAATATTATCATATTAGGCAATGCACTATTAATAACCCATGAGTCAAAAAGGCAATGTCAATGGAATCTTAGCTGAATAATAATGAAAATATTACATAACAAAACATGTGAGATGTAGCTAAGGTCACTTTCAGAGGAAAATGTATAGTCTTAAAATGAATAGTTTAGAAGGTAACAGTTGAATGGTAAAGAGGACTGAAAATCCAGCTCAATTTATGGATAAACTATTAGAATTAATAAGTAAGTTAAGCAAATCTTCTAAAAGCAAGGTCAATGCACAAAAGTCAATTTTATTTCTAAAGAGCAACAACAAATAATTAGAAAGTAAACTCAAAACTTGATACCATTTATAATAGCAAAAAAAATCAAATACATTCTTAGGAATAATTATAACAAAAGATGTACAATATTTCTATACAGAAACTATAGACAATTTAAAAACTTTAAAGTAAATCTAAATAAATGGAGTGATGTATCAAGTTTATGGATTGGAGCACATAATATTATATAAGTATTAATTTCCACAAAACTGATCCAGAGAATCAATGTAAACTTCAAAAATATCCTGACAGGTTTATTTGTTTTTAATGTGGAACCTAACAAATGAATTCAAATTATATGTAGAAATACAAAGGGCCAAAGGCCAAGAATGGCCAGAACAACCTTGAAGAACAAAGCTATAAAACTTACACTAGATATATCATAACTATTATAATGCTAGATAGTTAAGAGAGTGTAGTATTAGCATGAGAGAAAAATAGAACAATGGAACAGAATAGAGAAACCAGAAATAAACTGATGCAATTTAAAACAAAGATGATATTGTAGTACAGTGGGGGAAAGGACAGCCTTCATAATCAGTGATTCTGGGTCAGTGGAGATTGATATGGAGAAAGCATCATTTTAATCACTATCTCACATGACTAAAAAATAAATCTAGCTGGATTGTAGATCTAAATGTGACACTTTTAGAAGATAACACAGGAGAATATTATTGTGCTATTAAGATATGCTAAGATTTCTTAAATAGGACATGAAAGTCACCAACCATAAGAAAAAACATTGATAAATTAGACAACATGTAAAAAAAGAACTTCTGTTCATCAAAAGATAGCATTTGAGGAGAAGGAAAAGGCAAACCACAGACTGAAAAAAGAGATATGCAATATATATTTCTAACAAAGGACTCATTCAGAATGAATAAAGAACTCCTTTAAGTTACTAAGAAAAAAAACAAGGGAAAAACTACAAAAAAAAGGGCAAAGTACTTAACATGCACATCACAAGAGAATAACCAAGTTGCCAATACACATCTGAAAAGGTGGTCAACCTCACTATTCCTCATAGAAATGCAAATTTAACCACAATTAGATACAACTCTTTACTCACCAGAATGCCTAATAGTAAAACATCTAAATGTTGGTGAGGATGTGGAGCAACTAGAAATGTCATATACTGTTGATGGGTACACAAATTGGTACAACTTTGGAAAACTGTTTGAAAGTATCTACTAAACCTGAATATATGCATACATTATGACCCAGCAATTCTACTCTTAGGTATATATTCAACAGAAGTGCATACATGTGATCACAAAAAGACATTAAAAATGTTCCTAGTAGGGCCGGCCGAGTGGCGCATTGGTTAAGAGCTGGCTTGGGATGCCAGAGGGCCCCAGTTCAGATCTCACATATGAGGGCCAGTGACACTGCCCTCTACAGCTAACATGCTCAACAACAGCTCAACCTGGAGCTGGACTGCCATGAGTCTCCGGCGATGGCGTAGGCTGCAGCCCCTGTGGCAGTGGCTTGCCATGGACTACCGTGTGTAGCCAGCAGCCAGCGTGAGCGGCCAGCAGCCGCCGTGAGCGGCCGTCCAGAAGCCGGCGA
>NW_017731408.1:3435721-3443650 GCF_001890085.2 Hipposideros armiger | reverse complement strand
GAAGAACAAAAGGATAGCAACTTGTCTGTTCCCCTTCCCCCAATTCCCCAGCGCTGTTCCCATCCCCCAATTCCCCAATAAAAATCTCAAAAAAAAAAAAAGTTCCTAGTAGTAGTAGCCATAATAATCAAAAACCAGAAACAACCCCAAAGTCTCTCAACATTAGAGTGGATAAATAAGTTATAACAAATTTACCTAATGAAATGCTATAAGGCAAATGCTCTAAGAAATGATATGGATGATTCTGACAAAAATAATATTAAACAAAAGAGGTCAGGTTACACAATAAAACATATTGAATGGTTCAATTCATATAAGGTTCAAAAACAAAGGCAACCACCTCATACCCATTAGGATGGCTGCTATTAAAAAACAAACAAATATAAAATAACAAGTTTTGCTGAGGATGTGGAGAAATTAGAACACTTTTGCACAGTTGGTGGCAATAAAAAATGATGCAACTACTGTGGAAAATGGTATGACGGGTCCTCAAAAAATTAAGACTAGAATTACTATATAATGCAGCAATCCTACTTCTGGGTATATATGCTCAAAAGAATTGAAAGCAGGGTGTCGAAGAGATATTTACACACCCATGTTCATAGCAGCATTATTTACAATAGCCAAAAGGTGGCGGCAACCCAAGTGTCTATAGACAGATGAATGAATAAACAAAGTGTGTGGTGTACACATCCAATGGAGAATTATTCAACCATATAAATGAAGGAAATTCTGACTATGCTACAACACGGATGAATCTTGAGGAAGTTACACTAAGTGAAAGAAATTAATCACAAAATTACAAATGTTATATGATTCCACATATATGAGGTACCTAGAGTAGTCAAATTCTTAGAAACAGGAAGTAGAATGGTGGTTGCCAGAGGCTGGGGGGAGGGGAAAATGGAGAGTTATTGTTTAATAGGCATAGCGTTTTAATTTTGCAAGATGAAAAGCGTTCTGAAGATTGGTTGCATAATAATGTGAATGTAATTAACACTACTGAACTGTACACTTAAAAATAGCTAACATGATAAATTTTACATTATGCACATTTTACCACAGTTTAAAAATCTGAAAATAAACAAAGGCAAAATGAATATGGTGATTGACATCAGTATAGTGGTTACCTTTGGTGAGGGGCGAGCCACAGGGAGTCATTAGGTGAGTTTGGAGGGTTCTTGAGATGCTCTGCTCTGATCTGGGTAGTAAGAACAGTAAGAACATGAGTGGTTTCACTTTTGAAAATTGATTAAATGATATATTTTGAGTTGTGTGCATTTCCACATGCTTCAATCAAATCAACAACAAAAATTACTTTAAAAGTAAGTCGAAGTAGAACATATAAGAGTAGTCAGGAATTTTGGCAGGGGGAAGATAGATAAGGGGTAGCTTTATATTATAAAGCTATTAAAAGAGTGTGGTAACTGGCATAGAAATAGACAATCAAATCAATAGAAGAAAATAGAGCCTAAAAACAGGACCATGTAATAAGAAAAATATAATATGTAATCAGAGAGGCATTCTGAACTAAAAGGAGAAAAGATATTAATGGTATTAAGGCAACTGGCAAATTATTTGGGTGTCAACGAGCTAGTTCCCAACCATATGCCTTACCCCCAAAAATAAATTCTGGTAGAGCAAAGATTTCTACTTTTAAAACGAACCATAAATATACTGTAATAATAATAATGTCATGGTTATGACATTTTAAATCACAATACCCCCAGATACTAATAAATTTTACCTCATTAAAAATAAATAGCCTCTATACTATCAAAACAAAAAGACAAATCATATATTCTAAAACGATATGACAGTAAGGGGCTTATATTTCTAACAAATAAAGAGCTTTTACAGCTGAAAAAAAGAAGTATTATAGTAACACCTTTTTGGAAAAATGAACAAAGGACATGGAAGCTAATTTATAAAAATAAAAAAAAGCAACTGGCCAGTGAACAGAAAATAAATGCAAATTAAACTATTATATATGGGTTCTTCAGATTGGCAATGTTTAAAAAGCATCTCAAGGGCCGGCCGAGTGGCTCAGCTGGTTAAGAGCTCACTCAAGAGTGTGAGCTCTGAGCAACAGGGTCACCGGCTCAATTCCCGGCCTGAACTGAGTTGCCGCCAAGCTGCCAACAGGTGGCAGGATGGCTCAGCTAAAAAAAAAAAAAAATTCAAAGGAAACTTTCCCTTTGGGGCAGCAATTTAATTTTTTTGAAATTTACTTTTAAGTAAATAATCAGCCATAACCCCAAAAGATGTCCATTGCAATGTAATTTATAATAGTGAAATATTAGAAAAAACCTAAATGTATATCAAATCAGACACATTAGGTCGGTGTGAAAGTAATTGCGATTTTTGCCATTACAAATGACAAAAACTGCAATTATTTTTGCACCAATCTAATACATTATAACACATAAAATGAAATGCCAAGTAGTCATGAGAAATGGCATTAGTGTCATATGCTGTAAGCAATAAAAGAGTTACATAAAAACAAGCATATTATCCCCTTGATGTAAATTTATTTATAGTATACACACACACACACACACACACACACACACACACACACACGCGCGCCCCAAGCTACTCCCCTGGAAAAATGGTCACGACATTTTAAATCATTATCTCAGAGTGGTAGAGTTCAGCTTTCTTTTTAATACTTTTTTTAATGTTAAATTTATTTTCAATGAGCAATACATCATTTTTATGATAAGGATAAACAATGTTATTCTCTTTTGAAAAATAGAAGGTCAAAGGACAATAATCTGAATAATCTGGTCTGTTTTGGTCACAGGCAACACTTCCACATTCCTATGCTGCTTGTCATGTTTTGCACTTGTTTTATACTAACCCCCCATTAAGACGGCAAATCGGACTGAAATGTAAAGGATGGGGGTGGGGCACCTCGGAGTGTAAAGTGATGAGACGGGGGGATTGTAATGGTGGCACTAAATCTTCTATTTTGAGATTTGGATCTCTGGTATAATTTGAGTTAACAAATGTAATTCAGCTTGGGAGATTTTGAAAGCTTTTGTTTTCTTCGCTTCCTTTCCGCTTCCTATCCATTTACTATGCAGTTTCAATGGTTCTCTTTACCTCCGGCCCAGTGCTGACCCTGTGACTTGGGAAACGTTTTGCATCTGTATGGGATCCACTCCTGGCTTCAATTTAAATCTACATAACATATGCAAAGGTCTCGATAACTAGTTTAACCTCTTCCCCCACCCCAACGGACAAAGCCTAACTCCATAGAAAATTCCAACACAGGCCAAAGCAGTTTACATCCTGGTTAGAAAATATAAAACTTGAGACCAAAGAATCGACGCTGTAGTTTGCAGTAGTTTTCAGCAAACCCTGCCCAGCTGACCCCCCTCTTACTTTAATAAATCTCCCTCTGTATTTCTACCTGCCTCGTGAATTCTTTCACGACTCGTGAGCAAGCAGCCACAACAGAAAGGTCTATGCTGAATTTACACTGAGGGGTACACTCAAATAGGACCAACCACAGCGAGTGGAAGGCCTTCTCTGCACTGTGCCCATTGCAAAAGATAAAGATGCTTTCCTTGAACTGAAATGTTTGCCTTCTCCTGGGAGCTGATGGCTGTGCCTCCTCCTCTGATCCCCTCTGGAGCAGGAAGTCATTGCCTAGGGGTCCCCAAGGCCCCAATTTGTTTTTCTCTGTTCGGAGTTGTTCAGTGTTTGCTGAGTGCTCTGCATTTCTATAGGCCTTTCACTCGGAATCTATGAGCTTGGAGCTATTAATCCTCATTGCAAACTCTGGAGGCCCACGGGGGGCCAGGAAGGGAGAGAGAGTAGTTGGTTTGGGTTTTGTGGGAGATAAAATGTTCTACAATGACAGGTGGAGTGTTCTACCAAAAGAAGTTTGAAATGTTTAGTCCTACCCATAATCTGTCATCCACCACGTTTGCAAATCCTACAGAACTAGCCATAATTCTTATTTTAACCAGCAGCTAGGAGATGGTAACTCAGCAGGAGGAAGCCAGAAAGAGAAAAGAGAAAACGTTTAGGATCTGCTTCGGAGAGTCATGCTGTACCCATCCAGGGTTGAGCACACTGCTGAAATAGGTACTTGAAGAACTGGAAATTTTGAGTGTCTCTCAAGTGGCTCCTGCCAGTATATACATTTCAATGTGTTCCACATTCTTTTCAAGGGGCAAAGTGTGATTGAATTCCTACCTTTAATAGTTACAGCTTTGAAAACAGAGATGCTCAGAGTATTGGCCCAAAAGCTTCAAAAATGGGCACTAGGACCTAATTGCCAGCAACTGTCTTCCCTAACCTGCAACCTGCAAGCAAAGCCTTTCCTTAGAGAGCAGCCCAGGAAACCCAGGGTCACGTGGACCCCCCATGCCACCTCCCAGGGTCACGTGGAGCTTCCATGCCATCTCCCGACTCAGGCAGGGCACCTCCCGATAATCTGGAAGTTTGGTTATAAGCCAAGAGGAACTGTTATGTAACACTGAAAGTTTAAACTTGGGAAAACACAAACACGTATCTAAACAAGAGCCCGGTGAAAAGGAGCAGACCCCAGCACTGGGTCCCATTTCTCTATTTTATTGCCCTGCAAAGCAATAAAGATGTATTAATCATTACATCTACCTATCTTCCTAGCTGCCCAAATGGTCATGCCATTTAACTAATTAAAAAGACCTTGCTGCCTTTTAGGGCCCTTCGAATGTCATTCTGTGTGCAAATACAAGTGAAAATTCTTGTAAATGTCCATTGTACTCATCTTTGCATTTCTTTCTTATGACCCATGCTGAGGGCCTCCTCTCTCAGCCCCAGGGAGTGAAGATGGCTCCTATCTAGAGCCTGAGTGTCTGCGAGAATCAAAGGCACTGAATAAGCACGCCCTTCCTTCCCCTCCCCGGGAGCCTGAAAGCTGAGGCAAGGGCAGAGAGCTCAGTAATGGCCTGAAATGGGGGTGTGGGGGAGGAGGGGCAGCAAACTGAGAGGGAAGACCCAAGGTCCCAGTGACATGACCCAGCCCCCAGAGCCCAGCTTTGACCTCGGTGAGCTGGGGTCACCATCTTGCTGCCAGGAAGCGCCACAGAGAGCTGCAGGGCCAAGGTAGGAGCTTTTCCAGGTGGGTACAGAGAAAAGGAAAGGAAATGCAGCTTGGTGCTGAGAGGAAGGGAGACGGGCCTCAGGCTAATCCCTGTGAGAACGGTTCGCTTGGGGAGACAGGGCAGGAGTCCAGGAGCCAGGGCCCTGGATGTTGTCCCATGAGAGAGATAATTCCACCGCCCCACCCTGCCCTGCTCTGTGGTAGACAGCTAGGAACCAGGAGGGGCACTGTCCCTGGGCGCACTGCCCACCCACCAAAAATGAGCAGCAATTCTCCCCAGTCCCATTCCTATAGCTGACACTAGTCCCCCACTGCCCACCCCTACCTATCCACAGTTTTGTCTATAAGACTTCTGGAGGGGAAGGCAAGTGGTTTAGCCCAGTGCCAATTAGTGCATTTTGCCTTAAGAAAATGAGAAAATAGGGACAATGCAGTGAGAGTCTCAAAAAAGTAAATGTATTTAAAGATTGTTCTTATTCTAATTCCATATCCAGCCTAATGTTTTGAGACGCTTTATTGATGGCGCCAGTAGGTGGTCATCGTTGTTGTTTTTAATGCCCTTACTGGCCAACTTGTCCATTTTTTTCTTTTGATTTTACTAGCCCATGAATCCCCAAACATCAGAGGAGAAAAGCATCTCAAGGCTTTTTTTTTTGCCTTTTTCTTCTGTGATTTTTCTACCTGTGTCTTATTTCATAGTATGAACACCTAACATTTATTTCACTTAGTCATTCAACAGACATTAAGTAAGCATCTAGTATGTGTTGGATAAAGACTTTATCAAGATGTAATGTTTACTAAGGGCAATAAAAGATTTTGACTATTTCAGAAATGAACAACATAAAACAAAAGCATTAAATGGGTACCCTTTTTATCCCCGATACATTTAATCTGTGAAAAACAACCATAATTTAGCCACTAACATTTCACAAGTCAGCTACCATCAAGAAACTTCCTCTTTGATCATGAAGCTTAGTTTTTTTTTTAGCAACATTATTATTTAAAAAGTCATGAATCTTTATTTTCCCCAAAATGAAATGACCACTGCTGCCCTCACTGTCCTTCCTTTTTGTTGCCATCTAGATTTGCCACTCCATGTGTTCTACCCAGTAAGTGAATGTGATAGGGATTTCCAGGGACTCAATTTCAGAGCTCATTTGTTACTGTAGCATAACCTAGCCTATCCTGACTCATACAATGACTTCCCAGTTTAAATTTCTTTCCTTTGAGTGCTGAGTAGGGCTTACCTAATACCTGGATGAAGTAAGTTACTGCTTCTCAAGTGAGATTTGAAGGTTTCTTACCCCAAAGCATGTCTCCCTTTGCTGTCTAAGTGTCTACCTAAGGTTACTTGACCTCACTCCTCTCTAAGCTTCGCTTTCCTCAGTTGTGACGTGGAATAATAATAGTTCCTTTCTCATAGGGCTGTGGTGAAACGTAAGTTATACAACATGAGTCAATCGCTTATCATATGCCTGCCACATAGTAATAATTCAATGGTGATTATTGTGGTGTGTATTAGTTTCCTAGGGTTCCCGTAACAAACTGGGTGACTTAAAAAAACAAATTCATTGTCTCACAGTTCTGGAGGCTAGATATCTGCAAGTGAAGGTTTTGGCAGGGTTGGTTCCTTCTGAGAACTGTGAGGCCTCTCTCCTGGTTCCGGTGGCTTGTTGGCAGTCTTTGGTGTTTGTTCCTTGGCTGCTGCTGCATGACTCCAATCTCTACCTTTGTTATCACATGGTATTCTCCCTGTGTGTCTCTCTTGTCACATGTCCATCTTCTTAGGACACCAGTCATATGGGTTTAGGGACCCACCCAATTCCAACTTCACCTTAATTTAACTACATTTACAAGGACTCTATTTCCAAATAAGATCACATTCTGAGGTATTGGGGGTTAAGGCTTCAACAAATCTATTTTTGAGGAAACAAATTCAATCCATGACATGGAGGATAGGATTTTTATCTACTCTCCTCGTCTTCCTCCTTCTTATTCCTTTAAAATCTTTATTTTATATGATTTAAAATATAGTTTTACTATTGTTATAATAATAATTATTATTACTACCGTTTTAATCATTTCTTTACTGCCAAGTTTTCATAACCTGGCACTATGCTCGGTGCAGACAGTCACCAAATGCTGGCTGCATGGCAGCTTCTTAAAGCAGTCCCCCGCAGTCCCCTGTTGGCAGCTCCCTCCCTCGGTCGGTCCCACGCCCTCTCAGCCAGAACAAGTTGCTCCCCTTCTCTCCATCACCACTTCCACTGCAGTGAGTTCTCCTCCCCACTGTCGCTCTGCCTCGTCTTCTCCATCTCTCCAGCTTCTGCCCACCCACATCCATGGTGAGAGGGCACCTCCCAGATGGAAGCCAACAGCAGCCTGGCCTCACACACTTGCCATGTGCCTACGACACAACGAGGCTGTCTCTGTGAACCTCCCGGGAAAGAGTCTTGCTGCTGTGGAGCCACTCTTTACACACCACTAAACCTGGTGCACAAGGTCACCCTGGCCGCCTGAAGATGTCTGCCAGTGGCTGCCCCTCTACAGCAATAACTTGCTTTTGTAACCCCTGGCTTTCATGAGGGAGATGTGCCAATCTTCCTCTTTGTTTTTTTCCCCCAAATGGTATCCCATTTTAAATGTATGAGGGGAGTTTTACTAATTAGAGAAAGCCTGTGGTTGACCCTGTTGTCGACAGGGTAAAATAATCACTCACTACTGCATGTTCGGCAAATCCAGATTTTCGTATGTAGTATTGGGTTTGCTTACAGTGGGAGTGCACCCAGGCATGGCTTTGCAGCTTAAAGACTTGGGTGTAACCATCA
>NW_017731408.1:3422139-3435591 GCF_001890085.2 Hipposideros armiger | reverse complement strand
CAAATCCAGATTTTCGTATGTAGTATTGGGTTTGCTTACAGTGGGAGTGCACCCAGGCATGGCTTTGCAGCTTAAAGACTTGGGTGTAACCATCAGTGTGAGATGAAGCGATGACAGGCATTTTCGGGCCATTGATTTCTGACTTCTGTCAAGGCCTATCCTGCAGGATCTTTCAGTCCCTAGGATTCAGTCTCTTTCTTCTGTGGAGGGCAGCCACAGTGGGCCCATGACACCCGGGATCACAGTGCAGCTTCCGGTTTGCTCCCCCATTCCCACCAGACTGTTCAGACTCCCAGGAAGGAACGTCGTCTGGAACCCCGTCCTTCCTTCCAGGCTGTCTGTCCCTCACCCTACAAGGGTGAGAGCTCACCTCAGGAACTGAATTCCCAATCCTAAAGGAATCCTTTTTTTTTTTTTTTAAATTGGGGAACTGTGTGTTTTTCTAGGACCCATCAGCTCCAGGTCAAGTAGTTGTTTCAATCTAGTTGTGGAGGGCACATCTCAGTGGCCCGTGTGGGGATCGAACCGGCAACCTTGGTGTTATGAGCACTGCGCTCTAACCAACTGAGCTAACTGGCCAACCCTAAAGGAATCTTTATGACTGCATTTACTACCCTGGCTTAGAGTGAAGGGGTGTTCTCTGCCTCTATTTTAGAGCTGCTGGATTTAGCAAATAAAAATTACAAGACACTCAGATAAATTAGACTCTCAAATAACAACAAATAACTTTTTTGTCATCCTGACCATTTTTAATGCTGCATAACTATATTGTTCAGTAGTGTAAAGTATATTCACATCACAATAAGTCATTTTTTAGTATAAGTATGTCTCGGGCAATATTTGGGACACACTTATACTAAAAAATAATTCATTGCTTATCTGATATTCCAACTTAATTGGGCGTCCTATATTTTACCTAGCAACTCTACCACCATTAGTGCAAACCACTTATACCTAGGTGCATGGAGACAGAGACAAGAAGAGCTTTCTCCTCATTGCTGCACCAGGAAATATCCGCCCAGCTCATGTGGCTCCAGTGTACTCAGATACACATCAATTTGGAGATGGACAGTGTGTTAGGCACCATTAAAATACACATAGTGAACTTTTTAACTGTTATTATATCCTGGGCATACAAAATACCGTATTTTTATTACACAGTCATGTGGACTTTAAAATTAAATTAGTGACATTTAATTAAATGAGAGTACATGGCTTTAAAAAAATTTTTTTTTTAAATAAAATAAAATATACGCTGGGACCCACATGCTCAACTACCCTGGCTTAGACTGAAGGGGGAATGGGAAGGGGTGCCCCCTGCCTCTGTTTTAGAGTTGCCAGGTTTAGCAAATAAACATTACAAGACACCCAATTAAAGGGTACACCAATTTGTACCTTTAGAGGCTTTTTTCTTGCAACCGATTACGTTAGTACTCAAATAACCCATGAAAACATCTCAGTCGGTTTCTCATGGCAATTCAGTGCAAACATATTGAGCACGGCCACATGCTGGGCCATGTGATAGAAGCTGGGTGTAAGAACTAAGACATGCCTCACGGAGATGCTTATGGTCAAGTGGCAAGGATTGACAACAAGACCACCAATCACAGCACGGAGTGGTTGGTGCTGTGATAGAGGCGAGCACAGGATGTATAGGAACACAGAGGATGGCATGGGGGCATTGGGAGAGGTGGGAGAGGTGGACGAAGAGGGCTCCCTAAGGAGGTGATTCCTGGCAAGGTCTAAACGAGCAAGTGGCAAGTTGAACAAAGGCATCCCTTCTGTGGCAGAGGGGGCCCTATGATAGAAGCCAACACAAGTGAGGGCCGCTTTCTGGCTCAGCTCTACTGGCCCCAGAATTTCCACTGAGTCTCCCTCGAGTGGACCCTACCAGCCATTTTAGGCAGAGAGGTGGGATTCCCTTTCTTAAGCTTTCTAGTTATTCATGTCAGCCAAGCAGTTAATTACTTTTGGGAGATTCCCAGAGTGACTCTAGCACTTCCATCCAAACTCCAATTAATGAAAAGCTTCACCGAGGTTGTTCTCCAGAGCGTTCAGATTGATTCTTTCTTGTTTGAACACTGAATAGGCTGCCTGTGGGGCCAGCGGCTTAGCGGGGCTGCCCCGTTGTTTGCTGGTTTCCATTTTCTGGAGCTCAGCTGTAACTAGGGATTTTGACCACCAGCTGGGCTTTCAACACCACTTCTGCTCAAGGGCCTGGCCATAAAGGCTGTTCTTGGCTCAAAGAGGCCTTGTCCCACCCCTGCTTCTATAGCCATTTCTTCCGACAGCCATGTCAGCATTCATCCTGTTCGCCCACTCAATTCATATGTGGAGGACATTGCAACCCAACTTAAGTACCTGAAATGAAGTCAATGATAAGATTCTTGGAGAGATTTACATAATAAAACCTCATGAATGAACCTGCCAAGGATCAGTGTCAGGGAGGGGAGGTGAACCCAGGGGCTTGTCCATCCGTCTGTCCAGGGAAGAGCAGGTAGGGGGCGATTCCTACATGTGGGCCCTGAGGATCCTTTTTTGGAGAAGGGGTGCTGCAGGCATTATACTGTCCCAAACCACACAAGGTATATTTAGTTTGGGAAGATTTGCTTGAGAGATATGTTAACTAGATATGACAAAACTTAAGGAGAATGACTAAGAATAGGTTGGAATGGGCAGGGAGTATCTTTAGGGTCTATCTGCGGAGGCATGGGGCATTGTCAGTAGCCTCTCAGAGGTCCAAGTGTAGGCCCCTATATCCTTCTGGTAAAGTATCTTTTGACTTAAGCTATATTGCAAACAAACACCTAGGCTGAAACACTGCTGCAGGTAAGTAACAAAATAAAATCAGTACTGGGGGATGAGAAAGTGACACAAACACTTAGAGGAGAACAGTCTGAGTGGAGGGATGTGGGGAGGCCTGAAGGAGTCTATGGGAACCTGAAGTGTATGTATACAGGCATTGAGACGTTTGCGGCAGCCAGACCAAAGCTACCACGGAGCCTCTAGGCTGCTTTGTAGGCTGGAAACACAATTTGATTTTCAATAGTTTTTATATTTCTACCCTTTTCCCTCAATAAAAAGGAAAGAATTATGCCAAGTGAAAAGATATATTTTATTTAAAAAAAGTTGTCAGTATTGAAAATGACAAAACATTGCTTAGAGAAACTAAAGACCTAAACAGTGGAGGCATGTATCAAGTCTCAATATTGTCAATATGTCAGTTCTATCCCCGAATGATCTATGGATTTAACGCAATCCAAATCAAATGCCAGAGGGTGTATGGGTGTATGGATGTGTGTGTGTGTGTGTGTGTGTGTGTGTGTGTGTGNGTGTGTGTGTGTGTGTGTGTGTGTGTGTGTGTGTGTTAGAGAGAGAGAGAGAGAGAGAGAGAGAGAGAGAAAGAGAGAGGAGAGAGAATTGGCAATCTGATTCTAAAATTTATATGACAATGGAAAAAATCTAGACTAGTCAGGATAATCTTGAAGGATAACATTGAAAGATAACAAGCAGATAACAAGATTTATTATAAAGCTACAATAATCAAGGCAGTATGGTATTGATATTCAAATAGATCCATGCAACAGAACTGAGAGCCCAGAAACAGACTTACACATACACAATTATTTTATGGCAAAAGCACCCCTGCAATTCAGTGAAAGAAAGAATGGCCCTTTCAATAATTGTCCTGGATCAATTGTATATCTATATGGGAAAAATGAACTTTGACCCCTACTTAAGACTATACACAAAAATTAATTCAAAATAGATTATAGATCTTAATGTGAAAGGTTAAACAATGAAGTTTCTAGAAGAGAGCATAGAATATTTTCATGATGTTAGGGATAATCAAAGATTTCTTAAGTAGGGCAAAAAGGCACTAATCATTAAAAATCAGGTTGAACTACATTAAAATTAAGAATGTTTTCTTCACCAACAGATATAATTAAGAGAATGAAGAGGCAAACCACAAACTGATAGATGTTCACAATACATATATCTGACATCAGAGTATGTAGAGAGCTCCTAAAAAAGAGAAAGATAACACAACTTTTTAAATGAGCAAAAGACTTAAACTGGCACTTTGCAAAAGAGGACATCCAAATGGTCAATAATCATATAAAAGTTACTTAGCATCAGTGTTGCATCAGGAAATGCCAATTATAATCACAATGAAACACCAGAATGACTAAAATTAAAAGGCCAACATGACAGAGTGTTGACAAGGATATTGAGCAACTCATACACACACACTTCCTTGGTGGGAATGTAAATTAGAATAGTCATTTTGGAAAACCATTTGGCAATCTCTACAATAGCTAGTTTATGCTTTCCTTAAAACCAACAATCCTACTGCTAGGTATACAATCAAGAGAAATGAGCTTGCCCACCAAAAGGCATCTACAAGAATTTCCATAGCAGCATATGTCAAAATAACCCCAAATTGGAAACAACACAAATGTCCATCAGCAGTAGAATGAAGAAATTGTGGAATAGTCATACAATAGAAAAACACACAGCAATAAAAACAACACATAAAAGCTGCACACGGCTTGAAAGAGTCTCATAGATCTGTAAGATAAGCAGAAGCCAAACACTAACCAGTACATAGTGTATGATTCCATTCATATGAATATCAAGAACAGGCAAAGCTAATCCCTGATGATAGAAGTCATTAAAGTCATATCATCTGTGGTGGCAATTGGTATGAAGAGGGATGGGGCATTAGGAAGTACTAGAGAACTTTCTGGAATGTTGAAAATATTTTATATCTTAATCTGGGAGGTCAGATGTACACATACCCGTGTGTGTGTTATGTAAAAATTCACTGGTTTATACACAGAAATCTGTCCTCTTTACTGTATCTATGTTTCCACAAAAATTGAAATCCCATTGAGATAGGAATCTATCACACCCCAGTTGATACATAGAAGGCAAGAATAAGTCTAATCTAGATCTGGATACATGGAAGGAAAATTTGGAAAAAAATTTTTGGGAAAAATGTGGTGGATTTAGGAACTGCAAAAAGTTCATTTTTAACTTCATTTATGCAACGTGTAACTGGCAAGCCTCTGCACAAGCACAGCCCCAGGATTGGCAGAGAATTCTTGTAATCTACCCACCACTGAGTACAAATCAGTTCATGGTGAAACTCCAGGTCAGTGACAGTCAACTTAGTTTCAAAGGGAAATGAACCTCTGCAGGGAGAAACTTGGAGAGAAATCAAGGGAATAGCCAGACTCCAACAGACTTTCCGAGTTAGGTGGAGGGCACATCGCGGGGGAGGAGGAAGTATTCCAGGCTTCCTCCGAGCTTTCTAGAATCCGAGCTCCCCCACCCTTCACTACTGGAGCCCAAGGCGGTGGCTGGGGCTTGATGGATGGACACTCTAAGGGAGTCAGGTGGAAGACTCTCTTATAGAGTGACGAGAATCCCTCATCATGAGCTATAAATTTAAGAAAAATAAATGGCAAGAAAAGTCCAGGTCAACATGGATGGACCTAGAGGGTATTATCCAAGTGAAATGAGTCAGACAGGGAAATACAAGTACCATATGATTTCACTTATATGTGGAATCTAAGAGACAAAATAAACAAATGAACAAAACAGAAGCAAACTCATAGATGCAGAGGACAAATTGATGGTTGCCAGAAAGAGGGGTGTGGAGGGTGGGGTGAAAAAGGCCAAGAGATTAAGAAGTACAAATTGGCAGTTACAAAATAGTCATGGGGCTCTAAAGTACAGCATAGGCAATATAGTCAATAATATTGCAATAACTATGTATGGTGTCATGTGGGTACTAGACTTATTGGGGTGACCACTTTGTAAGTTCTATGTCCAATCACTATGTTGTACACCTGAAACTAATATAACATTGTATATGAACTGTAACTGAAAAAAAAATTAATTAAAAAAAAAAAAAAAAGAAAAAAAGAAGAAAAGTCGTGTTGAATTCTGTGAAATCAGCAGGAGAAACGGTTTATTGCTCTCTGCAACAAAGCATGTCAGCCAGAGTGCTAGGATCTGATCATCGAGTTTGTACCAGTGTGACTCAAGTTCCCAAGAGAGGGAAGAAGAGTATCCGGCCTTGAGTCAAGACAGGGCTTTCCCCTGGTGACCATTGGCTGAAGCCATCAAAATATCCTGGCGGGGTGGGATTGGAAGTCATCTTCACCGTCACCATCATCATCATCACCAATAGTTAACTGTGCTAAGTGTTTTACATACATTTTTCATCTAATCTTCAATAGTCCTACACATATGAAGTAGTACTATTATTATCCTTATTTTACATATGAGGAAACTGGGGCTTAGAGGAGTGAAGTAACTGGCTCAAAGTCAACTCAGCTAGTTAACACCAGAAAAACCTCCTAGTTATACCTGTCTGATCTGTCACCACACCCCACTTTCAGGAGTTGGTCCAGCCCAGTGGAGGTGTGGACATTGAGGCTGTTGCCAGGACAGGATCCTGGGACTGAGACAAGAAGGTGTGAATGAAAAACGGGCTATATACTAAACCTGACAAGCTCACGGGTGGTGCACGACAGGTCTTACAAACTCAGTGACCGACAGTAGCCACACAGGATGGTCTGAACGTAAAAATTCCTAACTAAGCAGATCATGGTGGATAGTCACGTCCTAGGCCGATAGCTTCCTTGATAAAAGGTCAATCTTTATCGTAAGCTAGCCCTGTCTATTATCTTTGTGCATCTAGGATAACATACCTTTTAAATGTCAGAGTAATTTTCTTTTCCAGATCCTTGTAGGCACAACTAGCAGGCACCAGAGCACAAGACCATAGAACACTTCACTGTTATCTTGTTGCCCGTATACCACCTCTATTTACTGGAAATGTTGAATACTAACTGTCCTGTACCCACCAATGTCAAAGAAGTCTGTTTCTCCATTTTGCTTTTTATCCATTCCTAGAGATTTCCTGCTTTGCTTTCTCCTGCTGCCTTAACCTACCATCAATAGATTTCATGTAACCTTCCTCACATTTTCTTTGATTCTAAATGCATGAAAAGAACTGCAAAACTGCCATTCTCCGGAGCATTTGCTCACTCTGTTGCGATCTGGCTTTTAAGCATGTCCTCAAAATTTTAGTTCAAATAAACTCTTATAAACCTTTTCTATAGGTTTGAATGTTCTGTCGTTGACAAAGGTAACAGGGTCTGAGGGTGAGGGCGAGGTCATGTCTAGTACTTTGGGGGTCTACATCCTGGCTAGGAAAGATCACCTGCTAGTTAGTGGCAGAGCTGCCCCAGAATTTCTCCAATGCTGTGTCCTGAGGGGCTTTGATAAAAAAATAAAAATAAGTGGAGGCTTGGCATTGCAGGAATGGATTTCACGTTGATTGCCTCTGCAGTGAGTAACACAGAGGGAGGACTGGACAAAGGGCATTTGGGAGTGTCAGAGCAGTGGAAACTTTCCCCTTACCCCTTTAGTTCTTCTGGCTGGTCAAACAATTCAAATGACACACAGCAGACTAACAGAAGAAAATCAAATTTTAATATGTGTGCACGAAGAATTCTCATAAACATGAAAATTTCAAAGACGGTGAAACAAAATGGGGTATATATGTCATTTTGGACTAAGGAGGGGAGGTAGGCAATTCATAGGTGGATGAGAAAGAGCCAACAATTTATAAACAAATTCTTTCAGGGTCACCCGGATACCATGGGACACAAGGGGGAACCTAGCGAAAAGATTTTTGCTTGGATCCTCCCTGTCTGCCAGACTTAATTCATATGTGCTAAGGGGATTTTGCTAAGGTTCCCTTCCTGAAGCAGGTTTTTCTACCTGAATTCCCTTAGGCAGGAATGGGGGAGGGTCAAAAGTTCTTTCTGCGTCTTTTGTTTCTTAATAACCAGCCTAAAACCAATCACCCCAAAGGCATATTTTGGGGTGGCAGCACTTTGGTCCCCTTCAGGGGGATGTGGAGAGAAGGTATCAAGGGTGAGCAAGTGACGCTGCGAGGAGGGGAAACTTTCCAATTGACGCTAGTTCAAGTCAGCTGATTCCACACTAAAAACATCAAGTGAGCTTGATGGGATATTTTTGCGCTAATGATAAAAGAAAGAGATGGCTCAGAATCAAACACTGCAGTTCCAGAGAAAGGATGGGGAAGTAAAGGAAGGTCAAGACCACTTCCTCAAACTAAATGGACCTGTTGCATATTCTCAGCCTCCCCAGCTCACTGCATTTAGCCTGAGGGACCCACGGAGTCCCTGCCTGTGAGTCTGGAGTTGTCCCCAAACCCTCTCTCCAAACTCTGGATGTGCCAGTGTGGAACTCAGCCTATGGGAGTGACATGGAGAAAACCAAAATAGGAATTTATGGTGGTTACCAAGTCAGCCAAAATGGTTTCCCTAAATATTTGCCAGTTGCCTGCTATCCATCACTCAGCTTCTAAGTGAATCCAAAGCAGAATGACCTTTGTTTCCCATGTTGGGAATGCAAAGCCAGATTCCAACACAAAAATAGTTCAATTTTTTAAATATGTGTATCTTGTAACAAAATTCATCCCTAACCTTGTGCTAAGGTGAAGGTTAAGTAGAAGTTGTGATTCTTACTGACATAATTTTTTTAAATGATGTACAATCCATTAACTCTACTACTTCATAAAGTATCAAACTACTTCCAATTGAAGTCTCTACCAGTGGGATTAAAGACAGACTGGATTGGAAGTGAGTCGACCCGAAGGGGTCACAGTCCTGCCTTCACCCTGCCCCTTTCCCCCCCTTCCCTAAGCCCTATCCTCTCTGCATGACCCAGTTCCACCCCCACCACCTCGGTGAGGCGTCTCCAGGACAGGTATTCAACATGATTGCCTCTGCGGTGAGAAAAGAAAGATGGGGGAGAAGGTTGAACAGAGGATTTGGGAAAAGGTGTACTTTTCTGTATCAGTCTTATTTTGATTAAAAAAAAAAAAAAGACCATTTCAACTGATGGCTTGGTGACATTTGGTTGTGAACACAAAAGCAGACACAGGCTCTATAATCCCATAACATTTCTATTCTAAACAGCCATCAGATGACCCAGAACTTTCAAAGTCATAAAATCTATGGGTCCCTAATAATATATTTGCAGATTTCTAGGGGTCTGTGGCCTACAAGTTGAAAAACACTGCTTCGGATCCCATTTTTAAATCCCACCAGGATAAGGGATCTCAGTAGACCTAGTTCGTATTTTAGATGCCACGGGGTTTACATAGACAATGTGACGGGTCTGGGAGCTGTGCGATGGGTTGTTGCAGGCACGAGAGCACCTCTGTCTCTGCCATCAAAGCTGAGTCAGAGCCCTGCCCAGGCCTGCCTGTCCCCACATGAGCTGGGCCTACAGATAGCAGATGACTGTGGCTCCTTTGAACTGCGTAAAGAAAGACTTCATTGTAGAACCGATTTCGATCCCAAATTCAAATTGAGCAACTCCCTCCTCTTTCCTCACTCCCTTGCATTCTTTTATCTCTGTTTCATTCATGTTTTAAATCATGTTAACTTGCTACATTGAATGAAAGGGCTCTCCCATTCTCCAAACCTTCCTTGCTATCCTCCGAAAGAGGGACAGCATGGTGAAGCAGTTAGAGCACAGGCAGTGAAGTCAGAAAGATCAGAATTTTGCTGTGCAAACTTGAGCAAATCTCTTAACCTCTCTTAGCCTTTATTTCCTTATAATTAACCCAGGACTAACCATGGTGAGCTAATGTGTGTTCAAAGTTTAACACCTTGTCTGCCACGTAATGGGTTTCCACAAATGGTAGTTATTAAAGCAAATACTAGAAAAAAAATAACAGATAGTTCAGCTTTGCGCTTGAGGCAGTGTTTCTCTACACATTAGAATCATCTGGAGTACACTGAAAAATCCTGATGCCCAGGCTTCACTCCAGCCCCATTACATCAGAATCTCTGGGGCTGGGACCCAGGTATGAGTCTTTTGTAAACCTGCCCTAGTGATCCAGCGTATGATAAAGTAAAGAACGACTGGAAATGGAGCTGAGTGATAACTCACCTAGGGCATGTTTGCTGCAGTACAGATACTCACAGAGAAGCCCCCTCACCTCTGGGAATCCCCCAAGGGTAATTACAGGGGTGCATCATACAGCCCAGAGCCAAGGTGCCCAAAGGCCAGGTGGCTGGGAGCCAACGAAAGCATTTTGGCCACAAAGGGGACCTAGCTCTTCCAGGGGTCCTGTGGCCTCTGCATCCCTCCCTGACCCTCAGGGCAGAAGAGGAAGTGACTCAGTTTTCCTCTGCCCTGTCAGGGAACTGGGCTCTGCTCTGCTCTTTCTATGAAGGTTATAGCTGCCTGTTTCTAGCAAACAGCAGACAGGCCCTGCCTCACTCACCTGGGGACACCTCTCTGGGCCGATGTTTCTATTTTCAGACCATTAGGTTGCATTCATAAATAACCTCTGGGAAATACTGAGTAGGCCCCAGTGCTGTTTACCTTTCCACACAGGAAACAGACAGGGAGTTCAACAGTCTCCATGTCCGCTAGTCCCCAAAGGCTAAGTATACTGATGACACATATGAAAAAGAAAAAAACAAAACAGTCTGCACTCAGTTTAACAGGGAGCCCAGGGTGGGATTTTCCAGAGGCCATCAGCACCCTGGCCTCTCCTGCTTTTCTGATGGTGGGAATTTTGCTCCAGCTCCTGAATCCAAGGGGAATTTCAGGATATTGAATGTGGCCCTTCCTCATATGACAGAGAAAAGGGTGGGGAAACGAGTAAGAAGAGTAGAAAAAGAGAACAGGATCTAAGAAGTGCAAAGAAGAGCATTTTGGTCTTCAGAATGAATCGGTGAAAAGAAAAGTGGAGAACAATGAATCGAAAGGAGGAAAAACGGCATGGAAATACAAGTGAGGAAAGGATGCTTGAAAAGCATCTGGTTTTTTTTGGTCATTGAATATTAGAACAATGATGATTTTTTTCTATTTAACAATTATTTAATGAATATAGGTTTCTTTACCACAAAATTAACATTTTTAATTTTGAAGACTCCAGGTGGAACTGTAAGTTGGTACAATGACTTTGGGAAAAAGTATGGCTGCCCAAAGGGTACATTCAGCAATTCCAGTTGTAGGTATAATCTAGGTGCAGACATTCACCAAACACATGGACAAGAATGTTTGTCAAGAATGTTTGTTCATACAGCCACAACCCTGATATACCCAAATATCTACTGATGGGAGAATTAATGAATTATGGTATGCAGAAAACTAAAGGAACTACAGCTACATGTATTCACAAAGATGAACCTCGCAAGCATAATGTTGAAAACATCAAAACAAGACTCTCACAGTTTTAAACCATTTATACAAACACCTCCCCAAAAACAAAACATATGTGATAAAACTCTGTAAAAAAACCCCACAAAATTCAGGGTAGTGGTAGTTACCTCTGGGGTGAAAGAGAAGGGAAGAGACAATTAGGGAGGGTTACGATCTGGAATGCTCTATTTCATCAGCTGGTACTATGTTTATCACTCTTCTTTGAACCATACATATGCATTAAATGTGCTCTTTTTTATATGTGATATATTTTATATTTAAAACAAACTAAAGGGAAAGGTGAAGTAGTAAGGAAAACAAGGGAGGAACAGGAGGAGAAATGAATGTGAGAAAGGAAGTGGTGAAGAGAAGAAAGCCATTCTGTTGAAAAGGCAGGAATGAAACTTTGGGCTGAGCTACAAAAATATATCCAGTAGTTATTAGAGGCTGCATGTTATTGCATCAGAAGATGATGTTCCCTAGGGTTTGTTCTCCGCTCACTGTCCTTCCCCGCTACACACGCTACTCTCCCTGAATGATTTAAGGACCCTCCTAGTTTTGACAGTCACTGATGTGTTGATTATGCCCCAAATTTTACCTCTAAAGAAGTCACTTCCATTGAGCCTTAGACTTCTGCAATAGACTGCAGGTTTGTGTCCCCCCTCCAAAATCCATACGTTCAAGACTATTCCCCAATCTGATGGTATTTGGAGGTAGGACTTTTGGGAGGTGATTAGGTCATGAGAGTAGAGCCCTCATGAATGGGACTAGTGCTGTGTAGAGCGTCCTGGAAACTGTTAGAATGAGTTTTGTGTAAGAGTGACTTCATATTGAATGAGCAAGAGTAACTCCATTTTGGACGTACACAGAGAACTTAGCAGACAACGCCCAGGGAGCTGCCTGATTGCCCTGGTAATTGGGTGTAACCAGCTACACTTCGAAGGTCTGAGGATATGAGGACTGAAGATTAGAGGACGTCAGGGTCGCCGGCTGGCTGCCCTGATAAGGTGATGTCAGGAAGGCACTCAGAACTGCCCAAGAAATGAGGACTTTCGCAGCTCAGAGAGCTGGTCTCGACTGAGAGGCCACCACGCTGCCACTCTGCTCTGAGAACCTTCCACTCTGCTCTGCTCTGACCAAACCTCTGCCAGACCGACCTCTCAGACCAGCCACACTTCCTCGTTCCACCAGGACTCTGATTGACTTTGGGACTGGTTCGTTATTCTATTTTCCCCAATTATTGCATTACTCTGTATGCTTTACTGTTTGGTGTGTTGATGATTGATGTTTGAGTAAAAAGCATATTGAAAGGCATTTAAGATCTTGTGTGCTCTGTTCTTTGCTCATGCCATGGCTATCGCAGAGGCCTCAGTCAGAGCCAGGTAGATCCTGGGGGTCTGAGAGTCTCTCGGGGGTTAGTCCCCCTGACTTGCAAGAAGAGACTGCAGCATGGACTGTGAGCCTAGCAGTCGCTGGTGACAAGTGCCCTTATAAACAAGTCTCCAGAGAGTTCCCTCACCCCTTCTGCTATGTGAGGACACAGTAAAAAGACAGCCGTCTATGAACCAGGAAGTGGGCTTTCAACCAAGCACAGAATCTCCAGGTGCCTTGATCTTGGACTTCTCGGGCTCCAGAGCTGTGAGGAATAAATTTCTGCTGTATATATGCCATCCAGTCTATGGTGATTTTGCTATAGCAGCCCAAAGGAAATAAGACAGCTCTCATATCTAGCTGTTTATTGAATATCTCTATTTGGCCATTCACACAGACACCCAAACTCGACAGGCCTGGAAATGAACATTATCCTCCTTTCCTCATTCTTCTTTCTTCTGTGATCTTCTCCCACCCTAAATAGCACCACCGCTCACCCAGTGGTTAGAATGATAGTTCTCCTCAGCTCCTTCCTCTTTCTCTTATGCTATATTCTATAAGCCCTTGAACTTTTTCTATGCTCCTCTATACTTCTCAAGTCTTCTGTGTATTTGTTCCCATCCCCACGATCACTACCAGAGTTCAACCCTCTCAATGTCTTTCTTAGCTAACTATAACAGCTTCTTTCTTTTTTTTAAAGATTTTTTAAATTTTTATTGGGGAATTGGGGGGATGGGAACAGTGCTGGGGAATTGGGGGAAGGGGAACAGACAAGTTGCTGTCCTTTTTGTTCTTCAGTCTAGTTGT